>NW_021163076.1:0-232500 GCF_004324835.1 Dendronephthya gigantea
TAGTGGTACCGTTGTACCAGACGGGGAGTGTTCTGGCCCTACACTACATTTACATATTAGTATTTCCTGTTTCTTCATTTCGCGCTAATTTACTGCTATAGCGGCTCTCATTGGCTCGCTGGGTTCTACCTGGGGGGGCCCTTCCTTCGTTTTTGCTTGTGTATTATTTACGCTTTACAAGCACACTCTTTTTACGGACAAACGTTAGTAAATAAAGATTTTAAAACTATTGCTTCGTCGTTCGTTATACGGCTGCTGAAGGGCAACACATGTTCAACGTTGCCTGAAGGAGCAGCACACTTAGAGAAAACAACAGCGTTTGATCTATGAATATTTTTGTATAAAATTAAAAAAAATATTCCTTTAGGGCAAATTGATGAGAACATTGGAATAATTTTCAATGAATAAATCAAAAGGAGCCTACGACATGAAGTATTCCCAAGAGGTTACCAATCCAAGTACTAACTTCGCCTGACTTGTTTTAACTTTGGTGATCAGACGAGATCCTGTGCTTTCCAAGTGGTATGGACGTAGACATCTTGTTTAAGAAAAGAAGAAATTTTAATCTATGAATATTTTTGGGGAAAGTTAAACAAAAATATTCCTTTTGGGCAAATTGATGAGAAGATTGGAATAATTTTCTATGAATAAATCAAAAGGAGCCTAGGACATGAAGTATTCCCAAGAGGTCACCCATCCAAGGACTAACTTCGCCCGACTTGTTTAAACTTTGGTGAGCTGATGAGAACCAAAGGTTTCCAAGTGGTATGGACGTAGACATCTTGTTCGAGAAAACAAGAAATTTTTACCTATGAATATTTTTGGGGAAAGTTAAACAAAAATATTCCTTTTTGGGCAAATTCATGAGAAGATTGGAATAATTTTCTATGAATAAATCAAAAGGAGCCTACAACATGAAGTATTCCCAAGAGGTCACGCATCCAGGTACTAACTTCACCCGACTTGTTTTAACTTTAGTGATCAGACGAAAACCTTTTTTTGCAAGTGGTATGGACGTTGACATTGCACTTGAGAAAACAAGAGCTTTTGATCTATGAATATTTTTGGATAAAATAAAAAAAATATTCCTTTAGGGCAAATTGATCAGAACATTGGAATAATTTTCTATAAATAAATCAAAAGGAGCCTACGACACAAGGTATTCCCAATAGGTCATCTATCCAAGTACTAACCTCGCCCGACTTGTTTTAACTGTGGTGATCAGACGAGAACCTGTGCTTTCCAAGTGGTATAGACATAGACATTGCCTTTGCAAAAACAGCAGCTTTTGATCTATGAATATTTTTGGGGAAAGTTAAACAAAAATATTCCTTTGGGCAAATTGATGAGAAGATTGGAATAATTTGCTATGAATAAATCAAAAGGAGCCTACGACACGAAGTGTTCCTAAGAGGTCACCCATCCAAGTACTAACTTCGCCCGACTTGTTTTAACTTCCGTGATCAGATAAGAACTAGTGCTTTCCAAGTGGTATGGACGTAGAAATTGCCTTTGAGAAAACAAGAGCTTTTGATCTATGAATATTTTTGTATAAAATCAAAAAATATTCAATTTGGGGAAATTGAGGAGAACATTGGAATAATTTTCTATGAATCACAGCGCGAAATGGCAACATTAACACCATGTTAATGGTAAATAAATGCATGTTAATGGTCCCTTTATTAAGCTTTAACTTGTCGCTATAAAGATTGGAAAAGTCCCTTCACACACATTTACACTAAAATTGTAAAGTTTGGTAATGACGTCTTTACAGATTTGAAGTAAATGTAGGTTAAATATTGCTAATGGCTCTTTTACGTCACTCGAATGAAGGTCATTAAGCAACAAGTAAAGGTGCGATAAAGTAAGCTTTATTACCCTTTAATCATGTGTAAAGTCAATGTACATTTTTAGCTACATTTAACCTAAATGCTTAAAGAAGAGCAAAAGAAGCTATATTCATCTTTACATTGCCCTTAATCATCGCTATAAATCAAGTTTATTTTTTTGCACATTTACCCAAAATGAGTAAATGAGAGTATAGGTAACTGTATTCACATTTACACTGCCCTTAATCACCTGTATAAAGCAATGTATATTTTTATGCACATTTAAGGTAAATGCTTCAACGAGAGCAAAGGAAGCTATGTTTACCTTTACACTGCCCTTAATCATTGCTATAAATCAAGTATATTTTTATGCACATTTAACCAAAATGCGTAAATGAGAGTATAGGTAACTGTATTCACATTTACTCTTCCCTTAATCATCTGTATAGTCAATGTATATTTTTATGCACATTTAACCTAAATGCTTAAACGAGAGCAAAGGAAGCTATATTTACCTTTACACGGCCCTTAATCATTGCTATAAATCAAGTTTATTTTCATGCACATTTAACCAAAACGTGTAAATGAGAGTAAAGGAAGTTATATTATTGTTTACACTGCCCTTAATCATCGCCATAAATCAAGTTTATGTTTACGCACATTTAACCAAAATGGGTAAATGAGAGTAAAGGAAGTTATATTCTTCTTACACTGCCTTTAATCATTGCTATAAATCAAGTTTATTTTCATGCACATTTAACCAAAATGGGTAAATAAGAGTAAAGGAAGTTATATTCTTCTTTACACTGCCTTAATCATCGCTATAAATCAAGTTTATTTTTACGCACATTTTACCAAAACGTGTAAATGAGAGTAAAGGAAGTTATATTCTTCTTACACTGCCTTTAATCATCGCTATAAATCAAGTTTATGTTTACGCACATTTAACCAAAATGGATAAATGAGAGAAAAGAATATTCACTTTTACAATGCCTTTAAAATCATTGCTGTATATATGTTATATATCAAGTATATTTTCATGCACATGTAACCAAAACAATTAAATGAGTTATTCGACTTTTATGTGCATTTATATTGCATATAATTTAAATTGTACATAAATGATACTTGTTTTGATGCACAAATCAAGTATAAGCAATTAATGTAAATTTTAAATTGTACAGTATGCTTAGTAATGGCTCATTAATTAACGGTAAGTAAATATTTCTCACACCAAAATGTTCTCAAAAATGTAATTTAAAAATCATATTTATAATAAAATACAAAGATAGAGTACTATGTTTCCGTAGCAACCAAATTAACCAATCACGCCCCCTCAAAAAAAATCCCATAAATAATCAGACAAAGTCTGCAACTGTTTGCAAAACCCTACTGTCCAAACTACTCTATATGTCCAAACTGTTGTACTATCTGCAGTTGTGGAGAGACATATTTGTTTATATCAATCTTGCAGTACATACCGGCGACTTAAGGGGCTAATGGCTTGCTCCTCATTCGACCCATTACTACTTAACGGTGTACTTGAGATTAACGGTGAACTAGTACTTGAGGTTGATGAAGGTGATGGTAGGCTTGAGTTCACACTGGAAGACTGATTACATGCCCATTTTGAACAATTATCGGGGGTTTCTCGAGATGAGGGTGCTCCTACACTCCTTGGCAATGTCCGTTTCTTTATTAGTTCAGGCAAACTATCCAAATGGCCTTTGTCCAATCTTCTTTTAAACCTCTTGAGCTCATTACTTTGCCACGTTAAAGGCCTGACAATATATTGCTTCGTCTTGTGCGGTGACTCGCTTTCATGTTCGCTCTCTTCGCTTGACATATACTCCATTCGCATTGCCTTCACTAACTTAGCCTTTCTTTCGGTAGACCAGTCCTTTTTTTCCAGGCATCTTAGGCGTTTTCCCAATTTCTATAAATCAAAGGACAAAATGTGTTAGAGTTATAAAGTATGAAAGGTGTTGAATTGACTAAAACAAGTATCCATTGGTGGTCTTTCTGGTCTATCGGAGTACATGAGCTACTCTAAATATAGAAAACGATTCTTAAATATAAATTATAAGTGATGTTACAACAACTATGCAACTTGTCTTGCAAGTATCCCAATCTATCTTGCAAAACGAAGAATCGTGTTATGCACGCATGTTCAACTTTTGAAGCGATTGGCGCGAAGCTAGAACGCATTCAAGCCACACAGCAGGGTAACATCCAACTCGCTACTTGTTTGGCAAAGACAACCAGCCAATAGAATCCAACTAAGACAAGTTGCAAAGTGCAATTACATCCCTGACCACGCAAATTTAATATCTACAGTAGTTAGCCATTGCGGGGCAATTCCCTCAGCGCCGTAATTCATAAAATCACACTTGATGTTAAGTCAGTCAGTACTTGCTGGCATTGGACTATTAATATAAACTCGAGTTAATCTTTCTAAATCTGTATAAATATTTAACATTCCACTATATGTTCAGTTCACTACTTACTTCTCTCTTCCTTGCTTGTCGTCTGCATTTCTTCACATGTTCCGCATGGGAGTCATTCTCCTTTCTTTTCTCTTGCACCTTACGAGACTTCACATAAGTCTTAAAGGCACCTGTCACGAAAGATATTTAGAGATTACAGTAGGCAGCAAGGCCCTATGTATATCATAAAGTCCAAGCTTTTAGCTGTTGAATCATGTGTTGTCTGTGACATTTTGAGCAAAACTAAGTATGAAACTACCTGTATATACATACATGATAGTTTGAAATAAATGTCACAAGAAACATAATTTTAACAACTGAAGCCTGAACTTTATGATAATGCAAAATTAGGTTCATCCACAGAGTATAAATTAATACAGATTTGGATTAACTATTTTCATGCCCTATATATACTCAGGGTTCCCAATAGAAGCCGGCACCTGGCAATTTTCCCCGTCTATAGCATATGTACATAGATAATTGCCCGTTATGTCTCAAACCATGCCACAGAAATGTCAAGGGAAAGATTTCTTTATGACAAATCTCCAAAACTACGCTAGATGGTATAAATTTTAAAATTTCACAACAAGACTCCCTCAGACCCACCCATGTCCCCCCTTCCTCCTGCAGGGGAGTGGTACCTTTGTTACCACATACAGCTGCCTACTGCTTTCAAAACACCTCCTACTGGGAAGCCTGATATACTGTGGGCCATTCCATTTAATATACATCCCCCCCCTGTGGATATGGTTTTATGAAGGGTCACCTTTAATATACACATGCCCCTGTGGAAATATGGAAGAGTTTTCTGAGGGGTTGCCCAAATTAAAAAAAAAATCTTAATAAAAAAACTACCCCATCCATAATGAATTACTTATGGGGTAGAGTAGTTCTGGAGAAATTTCAGTAGGCTGTCTACAAAAACCCATATTTCTGAAGGAGAATACTCTCAGTAGTCTCAGCAGAGACTTTCCAGAAGACAGGGACTGGAAACGCAAGCTAAAGTTGACGCCACATCCATGATACGCTTCATTTGGAACCCTGTAACTTCACTTTAAAAACATTTCAAGACTTTACATTTACTCTTGTAAAGACGAAAATAGAAATATCGATGAAATTATTGACTTTTCAAACTTCTCCGGCGGGGGGGTGGGGTGGTGGTTGGGTAACAAGTCTAAAAATCTCCATTGAATGTTTTCGTTAAACTTCTTCAATAACAACAATGCTGCTATTTCTGTACTCAATAAAAATACAAGCATTCAATGGTGCTTTTTAGCTTTGTTATACCCTAAAAGAGTAAAAAGTCGATAGTTTCACCAGCATTGCCATTCTTGTTTAAAATATGTAAATACAAAGTCCTGAAATATATTTTTAGTGAAGTTACAGGGTTCCAAATAAGGCTAAATTAGGCTGTATCATGGAGGTGGCATCAGCAACGTTACCGCTTTAGCTTGCGTTTCCAGTCCCTGTCTTCTGGAACATTTATGGTCTCCGTAAATTTCTGAAGGGTATATGATATATATGATTGGACCTTATCCACAGGGGGGGTTATATATTGGAACAAACAAGACAAAATATTTAAAATACTTCAACAACACAATAAGTCAATCACTTGTAATGTTACATTAATTGTCACACATTGTGGTTCCATTTACATGTTGTCTGGAGCCATACAATTCAAATACTTGTGAGTATCAGATGCATACCTTTCAACTGCAACAATGTCTATGGGCATTTATCATCACCCCCATATTCTAGTTTCAGTTCAGTCACCACAGTGTGAAACACTTTTATGTTATGTTCTGATTCTATGCTGTGAGAATGGAATAATTAGAATTTAGGGGTTGTTGTAATTTATATGAACCCTACACAAAGGGCTAGCCCTAACAGTAGGGCTGATTTTCACCGCATGTTTACATGAGAAATATCAGCCCTACTTCTAAGGCTGGCTTCGTTTTGCAAGTTGCACTTAATGGCTTCTGTGCAACTCATTATTTTTATTATGGCGTCCAAAATCAGAGGGCTGGTAGGGCTGGCTCTCCTCTCATATAAACGAAAACAACTTTCAATAGGGAAATGTATTAGCGAGCGGGATCTCGCCTAGGGCCTTAGGACCTGTTTATATGGATGCAACAATGTTGGCCCAACATCATGCAACTATGAACTGCTTATTTTTTAGTTTTTTTTTAAATTTTATAAGATTTATCCGCATTGAAATCCTATGCCCTTAAATAATTGGGATTGAAACAGCACAAAACGTCATTTGAAAATTGTTGGATTGTGTTGGGTCAACAATGTTGGGTCCTTTTGAACAAGGCTTTAGTTATTAGTATAGGCATATTATAATTTCTGCTGGCACAATTTTCACTTCTGTTATTTTATGCATATAGGATATTTGCTATATACCCCCTAATATTCACTCATTTAAGCATTTTTGGTGGCTTATACAGTACAGGGGGCTTATTTACAGGGGGCAGGGTTTTACATGGACAATCAAGAGAAACTGTAAAGTATTTATTGTCAGTCATAAACAGGAAAATAGTGAGTAATTTGAGTGCAATAGAAAACATAGTGGGCTTATTCAGGTAGGCTTATATATTTTTTTGCAGGGGGGCTTATATTTTGAGGTTTATGGTATTTCAATAAATACCATGACACAATGTAGCATGAAGTTATATTATTATGCACATTCATGATCATTCATGTGTATTTGAACACATAAAATTATGCTGGCAGAACTTTGTTTGATAATAAAAAGTACTGAATTACAGATAGAAAAATCAGACAAGAAAAAAGTTAACACATCAAAATCAACAATAACCCATCAGCCAGCAGGACTCTTCCCTTCCCATGTTCAAAAATTGTCTGGTTTTAGTCAAATTATGTGGCATTAGACAGAGTAAAATAATAAAATAAGGTACATGGGGTGCATAATTGTGTATTAATGTTAAAGCTGGCAGATTTCTTGGTTAACCCATTATCTGCCAAGACCCCCTTGATGGGTAAGTTTGCTTGGTGATAGGCATGGTAAAAAAAAACAAGCAGGGTGCATATTGTGCATTATATTAATGGGCAGTTATAATAAAAAGGGTTCGATTGAACTGTGTACTGCTACCAGGTAGCAAGCGGTACACAGTTCAACCAAAGCATTTTGTTATTTTCTCTACCTACATACACTGGCATGTCAGTTCAAGATAATAACAAGATGCCCGCTAGGCATTAACCTCGCGTTGCTTGTGCTAGGCATGGAGCGCTGATTGGTGGTAGTCCATCTATTATAAGAATAGGCACACAATGTGTGGATGTGTCCGCTCCTCGTGTTAACAAACAGAGAATCATGTAGATAAATAAACAGATAAATGTTCGTGGCCGCAAGTGAGGTCAATTGGATTTTGGAATTGGATGGTTCAGCGTTTCGATTTCAGCCAGCAATAACTGTCGCCATCGAAAGCATCCTTTCTGTATTTACTGTTTCAATCGCGATACCACAATACGTGCATGACTCATGAGGAGCGTCGGCTATTATAGTCATTCAGTGTTTCAGCATGCCAACCGGGGATGCGCATATCACTTGGGATCTGAGCATGGGGATACCTAAAACACGGGGATGCGAAACGCTGAACCATCACCATGACGAGGAATGATTTATTTCTTAAACTTCCTGGCTTTGAGTTTGATGGTGAAGTTTTGATTTAAATTTGAAGGTTTTTTTTTAATTTTTTTACTCGATTCTTTTTAAAATCCATATAATTTATTTGACAAACCAAAAAAATATATGATACATCGTACAAACGAATAGGGGGGTATAATAAGGGGGGATAGCTATAACACTAGGGATTTGGGCATGCCAATCTCCATTTGTGCGTGTTTTTAAATAGTAAATGATGATGTAGGCATGTATAATAAATACCTCGATTCTTTTCAAAATCCATAATTTATTTGACAAAACAACACATTGCTTATAAAATTTTAATTTGGCCGAGGAAATTTTAATTGTTGCCGAGTTTTATGCGTCGCAACGTTAACACAAAGATAATGACAGTGAATCTGCAATTTTATTTTTCAGTTTCGGCAAAGAGAACAAAATATCAATAAAATAAAAATAACAATATGAATACTGCATGTCAATAGCATGGTGCAATTATTCCACAAACTTAATTTTGGAAACAAATAAAAAACTTTCGATGCTATGTCTTGCACCATTTTCAAGTAATTATTATAAATCTACATGATTGCGTTAGCTTTGTAATTTAAATTACAAAGCTAAGGCAATCATGTAGATTGAAAATAATGCAAGAAATAGCATAGAAACGTCATAAAATCAAACTTATCGCTTTTATTTGTTCCCAAAATATGCCCTAAAAGTTTATTACTTAATACTTAATTACCCCAAATTGGCCAAAATATCAATATAACAGTCAAACCAGGTGTTCCATTGCGAGCAATATTCCTTCGACTTGTTGCTATATTGCCACATAATTCTATATTTATAATGTTTGTACATGCAACGGAATATCGTGCAATGTTTCCCATCAATAGAGTGTTCTAATACTATCTGTGTCAAAGTCTAGAAACGCATAACGGTAGATTTCCGCCACTGAGCCACTCTTTAACATTCCTTGCATTCAACAGCTAATTCAGTGACCACCATAGTGGAGGTATTGTATTTGATGCGCAAATTTTCAAAATTTAGAAGTATATGCGCGATTTTTTCGTTATCAAATTCCGAAAGATCGCCTTCTACAACGCTTGACAATGTACTCTGGAAAATTGTCAAATTCAGTTCATCAGTTCCACATTTGACAGCAACGTTCGCACAAATTTGCTTGTTGCAGTCTCGTATCCTCATGGTCGAACCACACCTGTCACAAGAAACGAATTTACAGTCGGTAGATTGTAACACTTTTCTTGAACAGGCGCAGCATTTTATCGACGACTCAACTTTCTGTACGAACAATATATTCGGGACGGTAATACTTCTAACGAAGTCATTTTGGATATCTTGCTGTTGGATAGTAATTGGTTCAAAGCTGTCGTCGTTTAACGGTGTGATAGTTGAATTTATGGTCGTGCTAATTTTCTTATTACCATACCAAATTCGAAGGCGAAGATCCTGAAGTAGATACATTTTCTCAGTTTCGATCATAGAAATATGTTGTTCCCAAATATCAGCAGTAATTGATGCCGTTTCATCAGCCAATGTTGCCTGCGCCAGTTTTAATTTCTTTTGGCCACCCACCTCGGTTACTTCAGACAGATGAACTACTTTAGCACGTATAGAAACCGTATCCCACTCTTCACCTGATTCTAACACTTCCTTGATTTGGGAGATTTTGAAATCCAACGGCTTATATTGAAAAGAATATTCACTTTGGTTAGCGATGGATACTCTTGTCATGTCGTTTATAATCAATTTTTGTCCGTCAGAAGTTTTCGTAAATCTTCGTATTTTGACTGGCGTATGGCTAGTGATGCTGTCGGAAAGCAAAGGTCTTTTGCTTTTGGAATAGACAATAGTGTCAATCCTTTCGTTTTCGGTCTGCAGCGTAAGAGTAGCGTAGTCAAGAGTGTTTTTCTTGTTCCGCTTTTGTGGAGAAAGCTTATGCACATAACCAATGATTGAATCATCCCCACTCTTTGACGCCCAACTTTTCAGCGAAGTGCCTGGCGATTCATGCTCAACACCGCTTCGATCAGTTTCTGTGCCAATTGGAGCGCATTGTTTTACGCCTTTCGTTACTTTCGAGAGTTTTTCGTGACATTTCGTTACTTTCTTCCTTGAAGACATTCTTTTAACGAAAATAACTCGATTTTATACTCTGTATGTCTAGTCGCTATTAAATCTGTACCGTATGTTCTGGCCACATGGAGCAGGCAATGTTGATGTGATGAATAATTGACGCCTAAATAAAGTGACCCAGGCCTGACAGGAAATACTAACGGAAGAAAATTATCCAAGCCACGACCATAACATGCGAAAAACATGTGATTCAAATGTAATATTTATTGGCTATTTAGTAAATGTACATGTGACTATCACGCATGTCAAAGTAACAAAATCATGACCAGCGCGCGTGAACAACACGCTGCTCATAAAAAATTTGATTGCCTTGCGTATGAAATTTATTAATCATTTATTATGCGACGGCAGCGACGCACCACCGCCGCTCATAGATCAAAAATAGCAGAGTCTGTAAAAGTGTAAACAAGGTTGTGTAGAATGGCATTTACAAGGAAGAATTGTTTACAAGGCAAAACTCATATTAGGAAACTCTTGACTCGTCAGAGCTTTTTATTAAAACGAGGAAGACGAGAAGATAGCCAACGTGTTATCGCCAATCGCTTGACTTGCCAGCGAGCCTCATGTAATCGAGGAAAAAGGCAAGCAGATAGCCAACGTGTTATCGTCAATCGCTTGACTTGCCAGCGAGCTTTAAGCAATAGAAGAAAAAGGCAAGGAGGTAGCCAATGTGTTACCGTCACAAACCCTGTTCACGGGTCTAGCACAACGGTGGAAAATTGTGTTCATTGCAAAGAAGAATCTATGACTATGGGATCTTAGCTTAAGAAACTATGTGAATCAAAGCTTATTAAAACTGCTATAAACACTGCTATACAATTTGTAATACAATTGAAACCTAAAATGACATTGAATGACAATATGAAAATGGTTAATGTAACACAACATGACCTTGCGTATTTAAAGTCAGAGGTGAATGAGACTTGTTCTAAAACATGTCAATATCTTAGTACAGAAACAAAGAACCGTAACTATACTGCATTAGCAAAATGTGACAATTTAAATGGAAATATAGTACAAGAAGCATTATACATGCCAGGTACTCGTCGTCCATGGAATAAATTTGATCGAAGCAGATCGCGAAATAAACAATTAAAACATGTTAAAAGGCGAGATAGAGAGCCGTCTAGAATTACTGTTAGAAAGTTGGTCCATTTAATGTACAAAAATAAAAAATGTAGGCGTATAATAAAACGGTTTATTAAGCAGTCTATTCCTGAATCATCCGGCTTTCACAAATTGCTTTCAACTAGGTACCGGAAAAATGTTATTCAGCAGCAGACAAATGCGTATATGTGGAAATATAGAAACTGTAGAAGGCGGTTTCTTGCAAAGTTTATTAAGAAAGAACAGAGAATTGCACATAAACATATCTTAACGGACAACATGCCAAGTCGGATACATATAAATGCTAGAAACCGTACGAGAACGAAGAAACACAAATCGTTTAGTACGCCAAACAGCGCTAGACATATCAAATTTATACACACTACTAAATATAATATGCAAAGAGTAAAAACATCTGCCAGAAATATCTTATTTTTGTCTGGTGATGTAGAATTAAACCCAGGTCCTGAAAATATATCAAATATGTAAGTATTGACCACAAGACTAGCTCGAATAGGACGAAAACCAGTGAACATTGTCGGCGATGGTAACTGTTTTTTTCGTAGTATAAGTCATCAGCTTTATGGAACAGAGACTCGTCATGCCCAAATAAGAGCTAATGCAATCCAACATTTAATTCTTTGCCCAGAATATTTCATAGAGTCTAATACTGAACAATCATGGTCCCAATATTTACAAAACATGTCAAAGCTAGGGTCATGGGCCGACCATATTATCATACAAGCTGTTGCAAATATAAATAATTTAAGAATTCACATCACAGAAAGTTCCCAAAATTTCAATGAAACTACAATTGTGACTTCTATTTATGCTCAGTCTGTAGCAAATGTAAAAGAAATTTACATTGGGCATCTTGAGGAACTACATTATGTTTCTACCAGGCTAATTAATCAATTTCGTGGACAAATAGAAAATCAGATAGGAGCTAGTAAAACAAAACCACAAAATTCTGTATCAGATAGTAATAAGATTATCTCAGAAAATCTCGTTTCTGCGAAAACTATTCAAAAAAGGAGAAAATACATGAAAGAATATATGAAAAATAGAAGGATGAATAATGAATTCAAAAAGAAAGAAAGTGAGAGAAAAAAATCGTATAATAACAAGTACAAAAATTCCAATGATGATAAAGTTAGGGATTCCAAGCAACACCACAGGTTCAACCATTGTAAAATTGTTCCATTATGTGGCACAATGTACCACCTCTATGTAGAGTGAAGCAGAAATGTTTGGTTTGAATGGGGTTCATCATACCCTTTTCGGCTCGGCAGTTTAGATGGTGTCAGTAGGGGAGCACCACAGGTTGAACAATTGTAAAATTGTTCCATTGTGTGACACAATGTACCATCTCCATGTACACTGAAGCAGAAATATCTCCATGGTACACTGAAGCAGAAATGTTTGGTCTGAATGGAGTTCATCATATCCCTTTTGTCTATAGGCAGACTGTAGATGGTGTCGCAAGGCCAGGGTTCAACGTTTGTAAAATTGTTCCATTGTTTGGCACAACATGCCATCTCCACATAAATTATACTGAAGCAGTAATGTTTGAATGGAGTTCATCGTACCCCTTTCGGCTCGGCAGTGTAGATGCTGTCAGAAGTTCCATACAGTTAGTGAACTTATTAATTTGATGTCTGTAAAACACATGGAAAATATGATTAGACTTAACACCATTGCAATCAATTTGCTTTTATGACAAAGAATATTAAACTTTGACAGGCCTGTGACACATTACATTGCTTAATAATGATAACCACACAATATACTTACCATGTGTTGTCACTTGTCATCATGGGGTCGGTGATGCCCATGTATGTAGGTTTTGTATCAGTCATTTTCAGGACTGATGTATCAATCCTTTTCAGGACTGCATGATACCAGTACACACACCATTAGGTGGTGCTTTGGTTCTGGTTGTGCTAGGCCGCTTACTAATAAAAACATCAAACAGAACTGAAAAGTACAAAAAACCAGTTAAACCTTAGAGATTGTTAATAGGCTGTATAGGTAATAATGTAGAAGACTGATTGATGGTCAACCATATATTGGCAGAGCAGCATCACAACGGTTACAGTTACAGTGGGATAACATTTATTTTTTTTATGTACGTCACAGTAGGTGTAGTAGTCTTGGTATACAGTAATTGAAATTTTAAACTAATAGCTTAGGATTTAGAGATAATTGTAAGTTTCACAGCATCATGATCTGAATAATAAACACTGATGACATCATTTTCAATTATTTGAACTGCTGTTGATCTGATGTAAACATGATCTAATAGGCTTCCAGAAGATACAAATGTCGACTTTGCTACAATTTGAATATAATTCAAAGACTCCATTAATGATTTAAGATGTTCAACTTGATTATCATTAAAGTAATTAATATTAAAATCCCCAAGAACTATATCAACTGTACTACTTGTGAGGAGATATCTTAAACATTCTATGTATTGTGAGACATTAGAGTTCTGTTTTCGGTAGAGGAGAAGAACATTTTGTGTCCCATTAGAGATGTTGTTAACCACTTCATATTTCATTGCATTTAGTGAAGGGAAATATTCAAAATCTCTGATATCAACAGTATTTCTTGAGCAGATTGCCATACTTGAATACTTATCACTGACATGGTCTTGGCGATACAGTCTAAAGGGACTAAGGGTATCAATAATTCCTTTGTCGCAATCAGATGGAACCAACTGAGTTTCAGTAAGGGCTATAACATCACTAGTAAAAAGTCTTGAATCACATTTAATATCAATGCAATGTTTTTTAAGAGATCTGATATTTAAAAGTGTTATGGTTACAGCTTCATTATCATGTTGCAAGGTAGTGACTGGATGACAAACAATCTCTTTCCTCAGTCTCTCATATTCTTCAAGAACTTTTGGATTTGTTTTGATATCTTTACTTGCAATCTCCCCTAAAATGTACAGACCTTGTATAGAGGTTGCTCTGCTTAAGGCAACATAAATTTGTCCATAGTTAAATGCTCTCTGTTTTACTAACTCAGTGCTGACTACCACTTGATCAAGTGTTAAACCTTGAACTTTATGTACAGTACATGCCCAAGCTAGTGTCACAGGAAATTGTACTCTCTGTATTTCTGGAGATGATGGTTTACCTGGCCTAATCTTGATCTTTGCCAACACAGGTTCAATTGGGACAACTTGATGTTCTCTTGCCAAAACATTGCTAGTGGTATTTAGAAGATTTTTACCAGCATTTGGATCATCAAATTTAATGTAAAGAACAGTTGGTTTCCGGTTAATTGGATTAACATCAACTTTAAAGACAGTTCCCATTTGTCCATTGATAAGTCTATCTGCAATGCTAATATTAGTTGTGAGCATCACTCTGGCACCTTGTTTAATATGAATTTCCAAATCAAGTCCACCTGTTTCAGATCGTTTTCTTGCTAGAACTGTATCAATATCTTGTTTCTTGACATTTGGTGGGAATTGGTCTTTAGCCTTTAGAATAAACAATGGTCCAGAAAGTTCTTGCAATTTCTCATTGTTGTGCTTGTCAACTGGTGAGTTCTCTGCCCAAATATGGAGTGCATGTGATGGATAATTAGGGTCATCTGGAGATATTGATCTTGATTGGATTACCTTTATATCATTTTTTGTTTGTGTGGCAGTTCTTACTCTGTTAAGAAGTTCAATAAATGCTTTATCATTTCTTTGTCTCATGATTTCGACAAGCTCTATCATTTGAAATACTCTCCATGGATGGCATAAATTATAAATATTATTCCTGTAAGTATCAAAAACAAATTTCTTACGTATTGGTGGTAGTTGACAAAGATCACCTACAACTATAATAGAGATTCTAGCAAATAACATAGAACTTGGTGTACCGAATATATCTTTCAATCTTTGGTGGATATGAAGTAAAGTTGTATTTCCTACCATAGAAATTTCATCTATTACAATAAGTTTTAACTCAGACAATGTTAATCTTAATTGTGTCTTCTTTTGGTCAGACAATGGTGGTACAATATCACCAGCTTCTTTAGGGATAGCAAGACCAGTATTAATTGTTGTTCCATCAATATTTATTGCAGCTACACCAGTTGGTGCCATCAGCAGTACAGTTGGTAACTCAGGGTTAACTGGAGGGTGTCTAAATGTCTTAACTGCTGTGTGATATATTGTCTTAATGACATGACTTTTTCCAGCACCACCACCTCCAGTCAAGAACAGATAGATTGGGTCTATGTCAACTGGCTTTAGACTGTTTAAGTTCTTCATTTTATTGCGACACCATGAGAGGAATATATCATATGCAAGACGCTGTTGTTTGTTTAGGGATCTGATATTTTGACGTAAAACATCATCAGATATCTGAGTTGGTTGGTGGTATGTTGCTATGGCTCCAGGTGTGGACTCATTATTACATTGTGCTGGGTCAAGATGTGATGGAATCTGTTGATTGAATGATTCATTTTGGTTTATATCGTCTGGCATCTCATCTAGTATATCTGAATTCTCCTGGTCATTAAGTGCATCAAATGATGGACCAACATTGCCTTCGTTAGCTTTCAGTAGGTCAAATGCTTCACTAATGGCATCTGCATCAGGTTCAAATACTGATTTGTTGAGTTGCACAGTTTCGTGGACATCAGCTTCATAAAATTTGGATGTATATGTTTGGTCAGAAGCTAACAAATTCTTTTCATCTCGCCACGGGTAATAAAGCATAAGTAGGTGGTGGAAATATAATTCTGTTTTTTTTTCTTTACTTGGTGTATGGTACCTTAACACAGCTTTTACTTTTCGACATTTCATATACTCATTTTTGTTAAGCAATTTAATTGTTTTTGGCAAACCTTTTATTGTATTGCTAACTGTACTTTGGTTTTCAATTATGTCATCTGTTAGCAGACCTGGCTGGGCATCTTGTGTTTCACAATCTACTTTATAATCTTTGTAGTAGTATGCAGCAAATTCTGCAAGACACATGCTGTCAACTATGGGTATAGATGTTGGTCTAATGATGTAACGTTCAATGATATTTGATTTAAATATATCAGTGCTATCATCATCTAGTTCATCAAGCTCTTGCTCAGTTTTAGTCATCCGGATCCTCTGTTCCGGGACATTTGTGTTAACAAATACTGTTTTGGGGAATATTTTTCTCAACCAAAGTTCAGGCATTGCACGGTAAACACATTCTTGCGAGCTCACTTCTCTTGTGGATAGAAAGGCAGCACCAACTTTTTTTAATATATCTCTAATGCTCATGTTTTCAGCTTTAGCCTCTTTTGCTGCATTCATAATAGCTTGTGAACATTCAGTCTCGTCTTTCGTAAAGTATGAACATACATATGTTATACATTTATAGTGATTGAATACAGGTTGCAAGTCTACATTTGCTGCAAAGCCCTTGATACCAGCAACAAAATAATTATTAATGAAACAGCTATATACAGGCCTTTTAAGATGTAGCTCAAAGTCTGAATCAGGAGAAATGGATAATGCCCAGTAATATTGATCTTCAGTGATGTCCAAAGACTTTAAAATATCTGACTCAGTTAATGAGGCATCATAACTAGTTGTTTTGGATGGATTAAGAATGTCATCAATCTTTTGTTTGACTGGATTTAAGATTTGCATTCGCCTTTCAAGTAAGTTAGTTTTAACTCCCTCGTCTAATTCATCACTGAGAGGTTCTGCTACAATTGTTCTGTTTGTGAAAAATTGACCAAAATTAAACCTGCAACTGACATTTTTGTATTTTCTACAGGTTTTTGAGTGGTTGTGCTTTTGATAAGTATTGACTAACTCATGTAATTCTGGTTCTGTGTTTTTCTCTGGAAGGTTGGCCTGAACATGGTTATCAATAAATTGTATATAGGTGTCCTTATCATTAGATGTTAGTTTAGGGCAATCAGAGGTCCATATTAATGCATGTAAATGAGGTGATCCTCTCATTTGAAATTCAATACGAAGTGCATAGTAGATTATTTTTCCAATCGGGTTACTTGGACAAAGTAACACTTCAGTGAAAAATGTTTCCACTCTATGTTGGAAGTGTTTTGCAATAACAACAGGATTAAGATTCAACATTGAACATCTTTCATTGTAAGATAATGCTTCAATTTCCTCTTCTGTGATGTCATTACCTTGTGTTTTTGCGATAATTTGAAATAGTTCTGGCCATCTGAGATCAGCACATGATAGTGTCATGAACCATGTTGGAATTCCTAATTGTTTCACCATTGCTACTACTTCATACATAAATTTTTGCCAATATGGTGGTGTACCTGGAATCTGTCTTAAAAATAAATATGCTTGATCTTGATATATCAACCCTTTTAATTTGTTTACATTTGATTTTATTTCAGATGCAGTAACAGACTGTCCTTGCATTTTTTTCAAGGCTATGTTGATACTGTCAGATACCTTCTTTTGTTCTGTTATAAACTGGGCAAAGAACAGGTATTCTGGGTTGGTTGCAAATCTTCCACTATAATGCAAAAGTCTAGCATTGAAGTATTTTACTGGTGACAATTTAATCTCCCGTTCATGTGTGAAGCCAAATCTACCCTTTGGAAACAATGCTGGAAATGCAAGCTCTTCACAATTTTTATCCATCATTAATGAAACAGGGTGTTTGTTTTCACCAGGTGCAATGTTGTATACCTCAGTACCTAAGGAGCAATTATTACTGTTTTGTGTAATTGTAATTGGGTAATCTGGTAATACAGATTGGAAACATGTCTCGTTAGGTGCTTGGCGATGCTCATTTAAAGGGTCATCTTGTTCTTCAATGTCATCATCAACATCATGATCCTTTGCATCTGTAATATGTGATGGTGCTGTTGTTGGCATGTCATCTTTGTTTATTGTGCAATCATTATTACAGTATTGCTGAACCTGGAGGCTTAACAAATTATTTCCAAGCCTGTTAATATCAATTATTATATTATGATACAATGGGTTGTTGACTTTAAGCCAGTTTAAGGCATTCAAAACAAACTGAGGGCGAACTGCCTGGAAATACACATGACCCCTGAATTCAAGTTTCCTTTTCAGTTTTAACATAATGATGCCAGATCTTTCTGGTGGTCGAGGTAAAATATTACAGGACTGGTCACATTCAACTGGCACATTACATATTGCTCCTTTAACTTTTTTCTGCTGTCCTTTTGGCATCACAATAATCTTCTCAAAAACTATTCTTTGTGCAATCAGAATCTGCTCTGGTTTTTCTAAGCACATCAATTCATTTGGTACTTTGTCAATATACATGTCATTACACGCTGCTTGACATGGTGTTCTACCCTTTGAAACTTTTGAGTGACATGTTTTGCAAATGTACCGGTTTCCATCAAATGATTTAATATCTGTGATTACTTCAGCCATACTATTGTCATATGTATGATTTTGCAATAAAATAACTGATTTCCTATACAGCAACCGCTGACAAACTGAACATACAAAAAATGGGCCTTCTTTTATTTTAGTTTTAAATCTTGATATACAGTGATTTATGTCTGATCGCATGGATTTGTACTTTTCAGCTTTCTCATTGAGAAGCTCACGTTTCTCACAAAGGTTCATTGAGCCATATTTATTAGCATTTTTTTCAATAAGGGCTTTCTTTTTCATATCACTTGTTGATTTGTACACTTCAGATCTTATACTAAGAAGTGCTTTCTTTTTTAAAGGATCCATAGATCTATAACTTTCTTTTGATTTTGTTTGCTTTTTTTCTAAACATTGTTTTTTTTCTGCAGGTTCCAAATTTTTATAATTACTTTTACGTTTTTCTGATATTGTTCTTTTGTCTCTAGATGACTTGTGTTTTCTTACTACTCTCTGTCTATCTGAATTTGACAACTTGTGTGAACATAGTAAAAATTGAATATCATATGACACATTTTCACAATTTACTTTCATAGAAAATTCATACAGTTTATCAATGAGAAAACTTGAGTTATCACAAATTTCAATTCCAATTTTTTCCAGCAATCTATTGTATGCAATTAAATAGTATTGTGTACCAGATTTTTTATGGTTGAATATGCCAGCTAAACAGAAATCAGAAAACCACACTAAAAACCCAGTGTTGTTTGCAGTATTCATTGAGATTGACCTCACAAGTAGATGTTTATTCAGAACAGATAAAATGCCATATTGCCTTGTTGTGTATACTATGTCCACCTCAGCATCAAGTATTGATAACCTTTGTGGGAAGTCCTCAGGCATAATCTTATTTTTTATTTTCAGGGATTCATAAAATAACTTAGCATTTTCTGCTATAGCATCCCTTGTTAAATTATCCCAGTATGTACATGATTTAATTGTGGAAAAGCAAATAGAGTAAATGTATATTGCACAAAGTTCTGGAAATGTGAATGTGTCGGTTTGGTCAGTTCCTTCAGGTAAAGTTGACACCAACCCATCTGGTTTTACATGGTCATTTATGCTACTTGTCGACTGTTCATTTGCTGTAGCAATTTTAACACCTTTCAATTCAAACAAAACATCACCTCTGTAACAGCTTTTGAAATATTCAGCTAAGTTATCAACAGAGGTTACTTCTAACAATACACATGTCCCATGTGATTGAGCCATACCAAAGGAATCTCTTGCATGTGAATCGAATATTTTTAGGGAGCCATTTGGAATCAAATATACTGACACCGTATTGCATCCAATTGTAACAAGGAATGAAGCATAATTTTCTTGTAACAAAATTTGCATAGCACAAACAAAAGGCATAACATAAGGAACGTTTTCATCAATATTATATACATGGAGGCCACCAGTGTAACTTTCACTGAACTCAAGTTGGTAATTTGTATCTAGAAATGTAATCGTGTTCGGTAATTCAGTTAACAGTAAATATGTTTGTCTAGATAACCTTGACAAAGCAGAATACAATTCATTTCCAACATTCATAATTTCAATAAGATCTTCTGGTTGGGTTATTGATGTATTACTGTACTTAAATATCAAAGCACATAAACTCATAGCTACACATTGTTGACCTGCGTTGGTGCCAAATACAGCAACATTAGCCTGACTGTATGGCGCATGAATAGTTTTACTAGGCTCAACAAATACAGGTCCAGGATTCGTTTCTATGTCTCCACTAAGATAAAACTTGCAGCAATTTATCATGTGGTTCAGGTTCTTGTATGTACTGCATTTAAATTTTGTTGAATAATTAGGAACTATTTTACATAATTTACGCTTCTTGCAGTTGCCAATTTTGCATGTTAGACGTAGTGGCAAACACTGTTTTTGTTTGGATTTTATATGACGACAACTTAGTCTACAACAACAGTACCTTACTTGTTCATTGAGCAATCGTTTGCGTTCATGACTTGATGCATCAAGTAAGCGAAAGATACGAGATGATCTCGGTACATTCTTCCTAATATATCTTCGAAAGCTACTTCTCATCTTTCTGCTTTTCCTCATAAAACGACATAGTTTTTTAGCAGGAAATCTGCTCGGCTCTCGATCACGTGGGCGAACATGGTGCTTTGCACTGTAATTGATTTTTGCGATTTTCACTGAGTAAACAGACATTTTGCAACGTTTGTCCATAGGTTTGTCGTACAGAAATCTATCATGGCGTGATCTTAGGTCTTGTCCACGGACTGGTAAAGGAGTATTGACATCTCCAGTAAAAGTTGTTGACGAATTTAATTCACGATTTCCTTGTTCGGTTCTGGTTTTGCTTTCACGTGGACAAATTGAGTCTTTTGGTACTCTATCACGTCTTCTGACATGCGACTTTCGTGATTGTCTTGTTTCAGTGTCGTAATTCACTGCTATTCTTGACGGCTCTCTATCGCGCTTTCTGCGTGTGACATTTTGTCTGCGTGATTTCATGTATTTTTCAGTATCATGTGTACTGTCTTTGTCTGGTAGATTCAGTTTCTCATAAGATTTCGATAGATTCATAGATTTGCTTTGTCTTTGATCACAATCACCCACCGTTGTGGTCGACCTGTGAACGGGGTCGGTAGCGATAGCACGTTGACTATCTCCATGCCTTTCTCTTCCATTGCATAAAGCTTCCTGGCATGTTAAGGAATTGTCGACAGCACGTTGACCGTCTCCTCGCCTTTCTCTGCGATTACATACAGCTCCCTGGCGAGTCAAGGGATTGTCGTTGAAAAACAAACGAAGGATAGCCATATTTCTCAAAGAGCTTGTCGAAATTGCTCGCTATTGATCAGGATTCAGGAATAGAGAAGCAATGAGATTGAAAACAGCAGGGCGAGCAGATCATGCGTCGTGGCCATCACGCCACGATCACGCGCTTAATTTCGCATTCAGT
The DNA here is from genome assembly GCF_004324835.1 of Dendronephthya gigantea. Classification (NCBI taxonomy): domain Eukaryota; kingdom Metazoa; phylum Cnidaria; class Anthozoa; order Malacalcyonacea; family Nephtheidae; genus Dendronephthya; species Dendronephthya gigantea. The sequence continues at coordinate 21,554 of NW_021163076.1, forward strand.
TTTCCAAATATGGCGCTTAATTTCGCATTCAGTTTTCCAAATATGGCGCCGGATCTTGGCCTCAACCAATAAAATTCTCGACACGACAGAAAAATAAACGCTGGGCAAATTAAGACCTCGCTGCGCTACGCACGCGAGGTAAAAAGGGTGAATTGGACTAGTTCTAAGCCATTATCAAATATCATGCATCTCTGAACTATCACCTAAATTCAACATTTATTATTATGTTATCATGGGGCATGGCAGTTTCAATACCTTTCATTCAAGCGAACAAACTCATTTTCTCTTGAATCCTCAAGTAGCTTCAGTTTCCTTCGGACATCATTCTGTACAGTATAAAACATGTATAATAAGGAGCTAGTTACTCACTTGTAAATCTAGTTTATAATTTTATAATGGTATGCTCTTGGTAAATGCTATATTATACAGATAAAGCTAATGCTATGTAAAACAAACAGGTGACCAAATATCTTCACAGCAGGACATTTTTGGCGCTAAAATATAGAACACTGACTAATTATAATAACGCATATCGCCACTTTCCGTTGAATATCCAAAAAAATATTACTTTATTTAAGTTCCTTATAAACTCTCAATTTTGAATAAAATGCCAATATAAGATAAAAGTTAAACAAAAGAAATACCTCAACTGCTGTGTTTCCTTGTGGCGATGTAAAAAATTAACGCTTCGGACATTCATTAATACATATAATGTAGAAGATATAAATATTTAATGCACATAGTTCAACATAGCAGTGGTACATACATACCTTGCAGAGTTTTGGAATTCGTAAAGATGGCCCTGTCTGTCGTGCACGTCTTGAGGAGTTTTGTGATTGAAGACAATCAATCTTCTTGTGCAGGTCGCCTAGTATTACCTTCTCGTTGTCCGCCATCTGCTTCATTTGCTCCCGAAGAGCTTTATTTTATTCCACAACTTTCTCCAGCTACTACACATAATGATCCGACATTCCGACGCTCATTGTTTAATAAACAGACTATAGAAACACTAGCTTTTTATGGTGTCAAGAGACGCAGAGTTTTACCAACCACCGTTTGCTTTTGAAATATGAATCTTTTGATTCTTGAAGAATTGCATATATTTTTAGGGTTATAAGAAAACTTGAAAACAAAATTGAACGGTAAACTATAGGAGAATTTGTACATGGCTACATGCCGATACGTGCTGTGTCGATAGGAAAAAGTACTGGTCTCATTACAATGGAAGCACAAGCTTATGAAAATAAAAACGCGCTTTCACCCGCCAAAATTTTCCACATTTTAAAAGTGTTCTTCATTGTGTTAAAGCTAGAAGCAAAAGATCAACAAAAGATTGCAATTTTATCTGTTTTCTTGCGTTGTTTGCGTTTTGAACTGTCTGGTGGTTGAGAGCTTAAGCAAAACCGGCCGGAATGGCGCATTCTAGCGAGGTTTTCCACACAGTGAGTGGCGCACTTACTAACAGTGGGATGTGCAGCAATCTGGGAGAAATCCCAGCACCAACAGCACAGAACAGGAACGCTAAACAAGGTCGACTCTCACGACCAAATACGAGTGATGAGATTCAGCTCAAGAAACGCAAGAGAAGAAAGAGAAAGTGTCAAGAAGAAAAAAAAAAACATATCAAAGAAGCAAAAGAAGTTAAATCTTGTGGCTCGAGTAACGAAGCAGGTCAACGAAGCTCAAGCTGTCGAAATCAGGGAAGCGTATTTGCGTGCAGAAACTAACTGGAAGAAAGCAGTTGTTTTCTGGAAGAAGTGGAAGGAAGAAAGATGTGACAGGAGTAGTGTTGTTTCGTAAGTAATCCCTTCACAAATATTCAATAATAATTGTCTGTTTTTTTTAATACTGGCACTGCATCTCCCTATCATGATCAAGGACTGTCAGTGCATTTACTTTGTCAATATAAAATGTTTCAATGTTTGCAGTTTATTTAGCGACGTACATGTATTTGTACGATCGTAGGCTGCCCATTGACAATCCATCATAGTTCATATACTGTACATAATATATTCCTTATTACTTGCCAGTTGCCAACCTTAGAAATATATTATTACGTATATGAATTATCATGGATTGTGTAATTGGTATGTGACTGCTTTTACTGCAATACTGTTGGGATCAATGAGGAAGAAACCAGGGTTTTAGCACCACTGTACATTTATTGTTGGGGGGGGGATCCAGAATATTCTTGGTGAATAATAATTGGATGAGGTTTTTCGATATCAGGAATTGCACAGGAGCCCCAGTCTAAATTATGATTGTAGTAATATTGTATTTTTTTAAACGTATTTGAATCTCTTGCAAAATGATTTGAATATCGGATACTTTATTCTCTGGAAATGCTGCATTTAAAACTGCTCAGAGACATTATACTATAACTCTACATGACTTTTGCAAAGTACATTAGAATATGCACCGAGAAGCAAGGATCATGGGCGCTGGTTTGCCACCAAACCAGTAAACCACAGGCTGTGCAAAGAACTTTCCTATAGAGTTATAGTGTAGTGTCGCCATCTATTTTTGTCCATACAAACTACCTTTGCTTCACTGCTTGTGTGACAAATATTTTTCGTAAACTTGGCTTCATAATAATTATGTGCACAACATTATGACCTGTAGGTGTGCACCATATCAGAAATTATCTGTAGGACTGCAGCCAATAAAAAATTAGATAATCTCAAGCACTTACCCAATATTGAATGTATAAACTGGGAGTAGAGTGCAATGAAAACTGTACTTACACAGGATACTTGCCACATGCATTCATGTTTATTGTAAGTTTTTATTCTCATTGCTGGTATTGTCAAGCAGTTTTTGTCTGAGTGTATATGTAATGTACTGTACATGTCAGTTGTTAAATACAGTAGTTCTAACATAACATGGCTCAGCTACTCTCCTGCCCATAATATAAACCAAATTTTTATCAATCTCATGTGAATTTACTGTTTAATAACTGTAGCCTGATGCATCATATTCACCCAGATAGTTTGGTAGACGTAGAAGATAGGAAAACGAAAATTGGTGAGGGTGTGTTTGGAAAGTGCGAAAAAAAATGTACGGGGGGACAAATAGTGGCTGTCAAGTACTTCAAATCACATTCAAGGTCTTCAAGTGATATGGAACACGAAGCAAAAATGATATGAGATTTGACCATCTAGGTAATACTGAAGCACTCATTCGAAGTATATTATATAATAATTTTATTATAAAGGTTTAACCCAGCGGTGGATTTACTGCCCCAGCCTTGGTCAAATGGGATACAGGAGGATTGAAAATTTCCATATCTAATCCAAATAATAGATTTGGCAGGCCATTTTTCAAACAAAGACCCAATATTGGGCCATTTAGAGCCCATTTGTTAATTTTGTTTGTCTACTGTAGGTAATTTTTCAAATTTTCTAACAATTGCCCCTAGCAGCCGGGGGTTATCAGTGATGATCCATTTTGGGGAGAACAATAATTATATTCTGTTTTATCCAGGGTTATATAATTTGATTGATGATGATTCACTGTGCTGGATTTGTTCCTGAGGGGTGGTATAAAATGATTCACAAAATAAATTGTTTTCTGTCTTCTCCAAGGCTTACCATTTGTATTTGGTGTAAACACAACTACCAAACCATATTTCCTTGCGTTGGAATTGTACGGTCTTGATGGAGAATGCCTGACACTGAGTAAAGCTGCAGTAAGGAAGGTGTTTTCAAGATTGTCATTATGGGCCAATATCCTCAAGGAATGCTGCATTGCACTCTCCCATATTCACAGCAAGAACTACATTCATTGTGACATTAAAGGTGAAAACATTATGGTAAGGAATTGATATGGGGATGCGGAAAATCAGTATACAGCAGTTATTATTGATTTTGGCAAAATGAAAGAGATGAGTAAGGCTAAAACCTATAAATTAAGTCTAAAAGAGCAAGAGAGGTATGGGAAATACCATCCCCAAATTGCTCCTGAAGTAGTCAGTGGTAGGCAAAAAACAGTCAGCTGCAAGTGATATATATTCATGTAGCCAGGTAATTTCCTTAATTTGTCATTACAATCGCTATGAGGATTTACGGAAGATTGCTGTTCAATGCATTAATGGAACACCATCAAGGCGACCTACCATTGAAAGTTGACCTTACTATGCTAATTTGTACTGGACTCATATTGAGAGTAATAATCCTAGTATTAAGCAGTTTGTATAGGTTTGCATAGCGATTATGCAAATGAATATAGTTTTACTTTGTGCAAAACACCATGCATACCCAAAGCTAAAACATATATGTATGTAGTGTTTTCCGGAGAGCAAAATTTAAATCCTTAGTTTTTAAAGTCATTGGAGCAACAATACAAATTAGCAGATTGTTTATTAAATTGTTAAGCTGCAGGCAACTACAGTAATCACACCCTACTTCATTGTTTTACTTTGTCAAAAATGAAAAAAAAATCATCAAGGAAAGAGTCTTGTGCTTTAATATGTTCTGGATGAAATAAGCCAAAGAACAACCTTGGTCCCAGGGTACTTTGAGAGGAGTACCCTGATTATTCATGATCATATGGTTGCCCAGATTTTGGGCAGCCCAACAATTGCTGCCCAAAATCTGGGCAACCATGTGACCACAAATAACTATGAGGGTACTTTCCCAAACAGTAGCGTAGCTAGCCCGATGATTTACTCCTGCTGTGAAGATTTTAAATTATTATCATTATTCATTTCTTTAGAAATTGATTGTTTTCACAGTCAATGATCACGAAAATATTTGCATAGCAGGACTAAATCGTTGGGCTAGCTACGCTACTGTTCCCAAAGTACCCTGGGACCGAGGTTGGCCAAGGAGCACCCTATTTATTATAAGATTGAGAGTAACATCACACATTGGTAGATTGTTCCGTTGAAGTTACTTAATAAAATTGTAATGTGGATTACGACGAAAAAATATGTACAAAAGTAGGCATTTTAGCATTTTTATGGAAATGTATACAATACATTTGTTAGTGCAACCCAAGTTTACCTAAGTGAACAAATATTACCAAAATTCAGATATAGTACACGCATGCAAATTGCTAAATAATCTGTGCTACCATAATTACTAAGAGTCAATTGCTTGACCACTACCCAGCACTGAATCGCCCACTCAACCAAACGATTTATAAATTTTACTCAATTGTATATTAATAAAACTGCCGAAAAACAAACTTAATAGACTTTTTAATATTTTCATGCTGGTTAACACCTATATATACTCATAAATTCAAAACATCTTTTTTCTGTTGAAAACAATATAAACTACACTAATCAAAGTATTACACTTACACTTGTTCCAAATACCGTATTTTTTTAACCTATAAAGTTCATTAAGCCACAGATTTAAGTCCATTTATCTCCATTTATCAGCTTCCATCCCAACACCTGCAATGGAATAATAATGCAAAGGTTGAAACATCTAAATGGCATCCTCAAACATATCAAAGTATATACTGTAATATTTGCACGGTAAAGCTACCTAGAACTATTTCGCATATAAAGTTAATCAAAGATCGAAACACCATATTGCTTGTTGGCAATCGACGCCGTCTTGGTTGATTTAAAAAAAAACACGTGGCATGCGTATATATATATAATTTATATTCTACATTCTTTGTGGTATTGAGCCAGAGACTGTAAAGTATCCATAATGTTAGACGTTTCAAACAAACAAGAGAAAAAAATTACTCGATTGTTTCGCTGTAAACAACTGAACAAATCTTAAAATCAACCAAGATGGCGCCTAGTAACGGGTTGCGACATCATGTGCAAGCAAAAATAGTTAATATATGGCAGTTTTTACAAATAGAAACAAATATCACACACAAAATATTACCTATAAACCATCACACAGACGAAATTGTCTAATTAAAGGGCTGACAACATACTGCTCCTGACTTTCGTACTTTGTTGCTGAAAAGGCACACTTGGTTGCAATTTGTTGAATCGGTAAAAACCTAGATGTTCCACCTGGGATCAAGTGGGTTTTGCTTGTCACACGGAGAGGGTTTAGGTTTGCAAAGGGACCGGATATTGTATAAATGTACCACGTTACACATGCAAAGACATGCTTTTTGCAAACTCCATTGACAAACATCGAATGACAAAAATAGAAGTCAACAGTGCCAAAACTCTTCGTGGTGCTATCTTGGTTTATGCCCCCATCACTATTTGGCCATGAAGCAAGAACTCCTGTAGATCGTTTGCTACGATGTGCCATTTTGGAACCGAATTGAGTCTGGTAAATGCTTACTGTTCCGTATTTCGTTATTGTCTTGCTTAAATTACTTTTGATGATTTCTACATCAGGAATCATTGCCTTGTAAACTTCCAGTAGAATACATAGATCATCATTATCCAGTAAGCTTTCCTTACAATGTGTTGGTAGAGATAATGCACTTAAATTACTCCTATTGGCTGCATGAAGTGGCATCTTTTCACAAATTTGAAAATATTCTAAGAAATTGGAAAATGAAGGCGTCTCGCAATCATTCTGCCAAACATCGTCCCTAGTGAGTTTCAAAGAAGCCATAATGTCGTGAAAGAAGGGATTATATGTAGCACATAATGAAAATTTCACCAAGTAGTCTGGAGGTAACGATCTTTCTCATTAGCTGCAGCTCAATAGACCTATTGTTGGTAATAATACTTCCAACGATCCCATTGTAACGTTCGAAGCTAAAGCACCAAAAGCTGTGAATGGGTCTATAATCTAGAATGACATCTTTGAGATGGCAGTGAAGGTGCATATTTGGTGTTACTGCTTTGTTTCCATAGAGTTCTTGAAAATTTTTGCAGAACTTTAACAGCATGCCATCTGCCATGACAATGTTGTCTTGACTGAGCACCGGTTTGCAAAGATAGCCACATGCCAACACAAATGCTTGCCAACACTTTAAATGTTCAGCTTGCAGTGTATCTTTCAGTGCATACATAGAGTAGACTAATGTCCAATTCTTCCATTGTTCTGCCGTGTACGAACCATGGTTAGACGAGATATTCTTTCGCAAACGTCCCATCTCTGGTGGCACCTCCATCTTAGCCAACCTTTCTTCAATTTGTTTTAATTGCTGTTTGGAAAGATTGCCTTCGGAGACCCATAACTTAAAAATATGTTTTGCAGTTCCCAGAAAGAGGTTGTGCATTGGATCTATTGCACAAAATCTAATTACATCGAAATACTCCAAGTCAAGCAGGGCACTGTAATAATTTATTCCAACCTTTTTAGACAGCTTAACAATTTTTGACTGCGTTTTAATTTTCCGAAGCTTCTCTGCACTCCTTCTGTGATCTGCATTTGTCCGGCGAACCCAGCTATCACGATCAAATCCTGAATAATCGCATTTCTCCCAAATGATCCAGGAAATCTCTTCTTACATTTGGACTAACCAAATTCTCCACTGTGTCCTTTCAAGCTACACAACTTTCTCGATGCTGGGATATCGGATGATGTGCGCAACAATGCTGCTTGAAATGTGAGTGCCACAACAGTGAGACTTGATGGCAGTCGTACACCTTTCCATAGTGCTTTTAGCTCTACAACTGCCGGTCGTAGAAATTCGTTTAGGTTTTTTGGTTCGTGCTCCATGGATGGAACTATGCCAACAACGATTACATTTTCCCACTTAAACCTCTCACTGCGGGGTAAATTAAGAAGCACCAAATACAAAACACCGACAGAATAATCTTTTCTATGTTTCATTGGTTGAAAATAATCAAAATTTAACATTAGACCATAGTTTCTTGGAGCATTCAAAAAATCTTCACCGTAAAAACGTTTGAAAATCTTTCCACAATTGGCCATGGTATACATCCGTTAGAACATCATTATAATTGCCACTTGTTCCACTTGATCTCCATTGCTCACACTTTTCCACAAATCCAGGTTTTTTTACCATCTTTTTCAAGGTATTTATAATACTGTTATAGCAGTAATAATGCAATGGATAAAATTTGGTTACATTGTCCTTCAGTGTAACTTTTTTGACCAATTGGGTATTGCAAACGTGACTTTTTCCTCTGGAATATAGTTTATTCGAACATCGCTTGAAAAAATACTGACCACTCCTATCAACTAAACATTATCCATATTCATAACACTTGTAACACTTTGGGCAAACAACATATTTGGTAAAATCATCCCTGTCGATTTCTAGAAACTTCCTTAGCATATACAATGACGTTGGAAAAACCGCAATGAGCTCTTCGATAACAGAATCTGAAACGTGGATGTTCAGTGCACGGAAGAACTGAAACAGAAACTTTAATAACCATGCCAGCCCACTATCACTTATGTGACAGATACTCTGCCAAATAAGCAAGAAATATAAAAGCCACTGCAACAAAGAGGTGACAAAATGCAGTTTACTGCGCTTCCTTTCAGGAGTAGGGAGTGGTGGAGGTGAAGAGATATCCTGATCAAGTAACTCTCCTGGTATGTCTTTCCAAACTTCGTCTTCAGAGTCTTCAATCTCTCTGTCATTGTCTTGGTCACTATCTTGATCGTTGTCTCCAATCGACGCTTGAAGAATTTTCAGACTGCAAACAAAAGTAATGTTCTCGTCATACAAAGATTAGTTTAAGAAAACAATACTAATATTTTCCTTGCTGATTAGCTTATTTTACTGCAAATAACTAGTGCAAATGCTAACGTTATCTACAAATATCTGGTAAAAATGTAGTTCCTTAGCATTGCTTTTAAGTACATGTGGGCCTGTTTGTTTGTTTGCTTGTACACTAAACTTTTTATCGTTATACGTGTAGATCGATCGTAGTCATTTACGTGTAATATTCAAGGATTCTAGCTAAAGGAGATGTACAATCCAAGTGATGTATATATACAATATTAAGACCTAACCAGGAACGGTTGCGAAGAATGCAACACTAGGTCCTCTGGCAGGAATCGAACCTGCGGCCCTGTGATTGTGGTGCAGTGCTTTAACCAACTGAGCTTAGGTCTACAGGCAAAATATTCCAGTCATTTAGTGCACAATTTATCAAGTTCATTGTTCCCCATTTAGTTGCAGCTCGTTCCTTGCGCGTGGTACTGTATCTTTTGTTCGCGTATTGTAATTATGAATGTCAGTTCCTCTAACTACCGCATAGTTTCAGTCAGGGTCGTGAGTAAGATCGAATATAAAAACACAACGCTGTAATTTTCCTTTAGTAGAAAGATCTAACCAATTCAGTTTCGACAAAGCTTCACTTGATGAGGAGCGCAGTGGTGGTTTATTTTGCAGAATTTGTATTGAATTCATTAATGTTGTTCTTATCACTAAATATATTGCTAGCATACTCTAATATAGGTGTGAACATTGTTGAGATATACAATTTCCTTGTATAAATGGGTAGCAGATGCTTCAACCTTTTTAGAACACCCAACCTTTGTGCGACTTTACTCTGAATCTTTACTCTGAATATGAGTATGCCATAAAGTAGGGTGTACAGTATGGAATCTGAATCTGATCACTATGATTATGCCATGAAGTAGGCTGTTTTATTATTGTAACCAAGTTGCACTGCCTGTTAATGAGTTAATGCTGTCAACCTCATTCACATGAATTGCAATATACTGCATCTTAGGGGCTGTTTATATGGAAGCCGGGCTGGCCTGCTTAGCAAGACAGCCCGGTAACCGGGATAAATTTGTCGTGTGTTTATATGTGAAAATTTCATCCCGCTTGCCGGGACAATTTTGTTGTTTTGACATTGTTTTGACAGTTGTTAACAATACCTTGCGGCGGCATCTTTGAACTTTCATCCCGGCAACCGGGCCAGCCCAGTCAGTGTGCGTTTATATGGAGAATTTTCATCCCGGTAAGCGAGATCTCGCCTCTTTTAAGCGAGATCTCGGCAAGCGGGCCAGCTCGTTTGTCCATATGAACGGAAATACATTTTTACTATAAATTCTACTACGCGGCGAGATCTCGCTTAGCGGGCTGTCTCGCTAAGCGGGCCAGCCCAACTGCCATATAAACAGCCCCTAAGAGACTTTGATGAGTTTGATCTGCAATATTTACTTGAAATATGTCTCCTTAGTCTACCTATTATTTGAAATATGTCTCCTTAATCTACCTATATCTATCTAAAAACTAAAGTTACAATAGCTGCTGTCAAACTCATTTATCATTCATAATGATTGGAAATACATTGGAAGAAGTTACATTACATATTACTTTGACTAACCAGACCAGAAAGTTCAAACTTGGGTTTGAGCTAACACATAGCAAATTGTGATTTACTAGTATTTGTTTTCACATTTTGCTATTGAATGCCTTTTCATATATAATAATCACCACCTAAAAATTCACTATTTATGTCAAAACACAAGAATAACTACAGTATATACAGTATAGGTACAAATTTGCAATTCACTTTAAAATATTTAATTTGAACTTTTGTTCAAACATTTAATTGTAAAGAGTACTTCATCCAATTTATTTTATTTTATTTCAAAACACCTATGTAGCAAGGCTTCTGGCTTCATTATTATTTTAAACTCGTCTCAGTGTTGAAATTGAAAGAAGTTCTCCTAATTATGTTTAAACTTACTGTATATATACTGTCATATAAAGTCACAGTACCTCATTTTGATGGTCCAGGTTGTTTTCAGATACATTTAAAAGGGAGGTTTTGTTAAATGCATCATCAATGGTGACTAGAAAAAAGTTAATAAGATAGAAATTAAATTAAATTTTAACAGACACAGATATTTTTCAGTTCACTCCCCATTTGGGGCTTTTCAGTGACCGATTACATCAATTCAAGTATTACTCTTAGCTATATATATGTTTAACCTAGACCATCTATATTTACAACAATTGTGTTATTACTGTCCTAATCTGTTTATCCTGAGCTTTCTAAGTGGTATGGACGTAGACATTGCCTTTGAGAAAACAAGAGCTTTTGATCGGTGAATATTTTTTATAAAATCAGAAAAAAATATTCCTTTTGGGAAAATTAATGAGAACATTGGAATAATTTTCTATGAATAAATCAAATGGAGGCCAGGACACGAAGTATTCCAAAGAGGTCACCTATCCAAGTACCAACTTCGCCTGACTTGTTTAAACTTTGGGGATCAGAAAAGAATCAGTGCTTTTCAAGTGGTATGGACGTAGACATTGCCTTTGAGAAAACAAGAGCTATTGATCTACGAATATTTTTGTATAAAATAAAAAAAATATTCCTTTTAGGGAAATTGAGGAGAACTTTGGAATAATTTTCTATGAATAAATCAAAAGGAGCTTATGACACGAAGTATTCCTAAGAGGTCACCCATCGAAGTACCAACTTCGCCTGAACCAGTGCTTTCCAAGTGGTATGACGTAGACACCTTGTTTGAGGAAAGAAGAGCTTTTGATCTATAAATATTTTTGGGGAAAGTTAAACAAAAATATTCCTTTTGGGCAATTGATGAGAACATTGCAATAATTTTCTATGAATAAATCAAAAGGAGCCTATGACACGAAGTAATCCCAAGAGGTCACCCATTCAGGTAGTAACTTTGCCCGATTCGTTTTAACTTTGATGATCAGACGAGAACCTGTGCTTTCCAAGTGGTATGGACGTAGACATTGCACTTGCAAAAACAAGAGCTTTTGATCTATGAATATTTTTGGGCAAAGTTAAACAAAAATATAGTACTTAGATGCGTGATCTCTTAGAAATATTTCGTGTCGTAGGCTCCTTTTGATTTATTCATAAAAAATTATTCCAATGTTCTCATCAATTTGCCCCAAAGGAATATATTTTTTTTATTTTATCCAAAAATATTCATAGATCAAAAGCTCTTTTCTCGAACGCATTCCCTATGTCCATACCACTTGGAAAGCACAGGTTCTCGTCTGATCACCAAAATTAAAAAACAAGTCGGGCGAAGTTAGTACTTGGATGGGTAACCTCTTGGGAATACTTCGTGTCGTAGGCTCCTTTTGATTTATTCATAGAAAATTATTCCAATGTTCTCATCAATTTGCCCTAAAGGAATATTTTTTTTTACTTTTTTCCAAAAATATTCATAGATCAAAAGCTCTTGTTTTCTCGAAGGTAATGCCTATGTCCATGCCACTTGGAATGCACAGGTTCTCGTCTGATCACCAAAGTTAAAACAAGTCGGGCGAAGTTAGTACTTGGATGGGTGACCTCTTAGGAATATTTCGTGTCGTAGGCTCCTTTTGATTTATTCATAGAAAATTATTCCAATCTTCTCATCAATTTGCCCAAAAGGAATATTTTTGTTTAACTTTCCCCAAAAATATTCATAGATAAAAAGCTCTTGTTTTCGCAAAAGGTAATGTCTACGTTTATACCACTTGGAAAGCACAGGTTCTCATCTAATCACTAAAGTTAAAACAAGTCGAACAAAGTTAGTACGTGGATGGGTAACCTCTTGGGAATACTTCATGTTATACGCTCCTTTTGATTTATCATAGAAAATTATTCCAACGTTCTTATCAATTTGCCCGAAAGGAATACTTTTTTTTAATTTTATCCAAAAATATTCATAGATCAAAAGCTCTTGTTTTCTCAAACAAGATGTCTACGTCCATACCACTTGGAAAGCACTGATTCTTGTCTGATCCCCGAAGTTTAAACAAGTCAAACGAAGTTGGTACTTGGATAGGTGACCTCTTTGGAATACTTTGTGTCGTAGGCTCCTTTTGATTTATTCATAGAAAATTATCCCAATGTTCTCATCAATTTTCCCTAAAGGAATATTTTTTTTAAATTTTATCCAAAAATATTCATAGATCAAAAGTTCTTGTCTACGTCCATACCACTTGGAAAGCCCTGGTTCTCATCTGATCACCAAAGTTAAAAGACGTCAGACCAAGTTAGTACTTGGGTCGGTGACCTCTTAGGAATACTTCGTGTCGTAAGCTCCTTTTTATTTATTCAGAGAAAATTATTCCAATGTTCTCATCAATTTCCTTAAAAGGAATATTCTTTTTTGATTTTAACCAAAAATATTCATAGATCAAAAGCTCTTGTTGTCTCAAAGGCAATGTCTACGTCCATACCACTTGGAAAGCACTGATTGTTGTCTGATCTGCGAAGCTTAAACAAGTCAGGCGAAGTTGGTACTTGGATAGGTGACCTCTTTGAGTCGTGGCCTCCTTTTGATTTATTCACAAGGCAAAATCTGAGATTTATTTTCCTTTATGTAAATGTGTAAATGTTGTAAAAGGTACCTTTACACTTTTATAGCGCATGTGTAAATACGAGAATAGGGTTATTTTGCTTTATTGAACATTATACTGCGTATAATTGCTCCTTTAAACTGAAATGTTATGCTCCCTTTTTTATCTACCTTTAACGTTAAAGTGTAAATATTGCTATAGATACCTTTACACTTTTACACCACATGATTGAAATGTTAGATAGCTTTATTTAACATTATCACAGAATTAATGGTAACATTTTGGTATAGGCCTTTTTTAACGTTTAAACTTCATCGTTTAATATAGTATAAGTAATGATTCGTCTAACACCTTTACACTTCATGATTAAATGCAAGCAAAAGTAATTTTAATATCTTTACACCTTTACGTTAAATCATAGTTAAATTACCGTAAGGATTCGCTTTACACTCCCTGAGTAAATGCGAGTAAAAGTCATTTTAATATCCTTACATCTCATCGTTAAATGACCGTAAAGATTCGCTTTACGTCTTTACACTCCATGAGTAAATGCAAATAAAGTCGGTAAAGATCATCACACTATAAAACCAGTAAAGCCAACTGTTGCTCTTCACTGCTCTTAAGATGGCGTATTTCAATATGAGTAACCGCGAGGCGAAGAGAGCGGAAATACAGACAAGCATATTGTTGACAACTTTGGAAGCCAAGACTTTAAACTGTTGCCAGAATTCAAAAGCGTTCGTAAAAACTTTTGTAGCTTTTAAACAAGGAATTTTTTTTTTCAACATGAATTCTGGGTCTTCTCAAGATTATATATTTTGCTCGCATTGTAACAACTATGTTTCGGAGTCGACATTTAGGCGACACATGGATGTTGTTAGAAGAACTGGGTTTAGATCAGATATCGCACAAGGAATGAAAGAACGCTTCGCAGATGGTGAGATTTCTGACTTGTCGTCCAAATCTGAGAGCGAACAAGGACCAAATACTGACTATTTTCATTCACAGGGTATGTGGTGCATTGTGTTTTAATATTTGTGTTTTGTTTTGTTGTATTCACTGGTTGTATTATACGCCTATCATATATGCCCCATGTTGGGGAGGGGGGAGCCCCCGGGCAATTTGACATTTGCAACTTGTCTTTTGTCAATTTCCCAATCCTAGGCTCAAGTCATTGGTCAATATTTCCCTCCCCAAATCAAAAAAATAGACTACTAATAACAGGTTATAGATAAATACAAATATTTTCTCACCTTTATTCAATCCATATTGTCAGAAATTGAGCTTCAAAGTCTTTCATGTGAAATTGTGAATTGAGAAAACTGTGATTTATTACTGCGCACGCTCAGCTGGAAAACCATTGCTAGTTCCTAGTGTTTTAAATATTGAAAATGGCAGCTATGTCCAATCTTCCCACCCTGGTTCATGTCAGTGTTGTCAAAATCTTTACCCACGTAGCACAGCGACAATCAATTTCCCTGGGGTTAACCCCCCAACCCTGGGGCTTAACGTTGATAGGTGCATTACATGTTTTGCATTTGTGAATAAACATTGACATCATCTGTTTGATATATTAATCATCAACATTAAATAATTAATAAACATGGTGACCACAAATCAAAACACATATACATAGTTTATAATTAATGGGTTAAAGAATTTTGCGATTTTCTAATTATAATTTTTCACCATGGCATGGACCTGCAGACTATACACATATATATATATATATATATATAGGTATACGTATACATATACGTATACGTATACATATACGTATACATATACATATATACACATATACATATACATATACACATATATACCTATGTACGTATGTACGTATGTGTGTATGTACGTATGTATGTATGTATCATATATATATATATAGTATCATCCGGCCTGTATGGACTGAACAAGCTCAGTAAGTTTTTTATTTTCAACATACTTTTTATCCAGAACAAACAACATTCATTTCTTTAGAAAAAACTTTCAGAGCTCCTATTACTTTGTTTTCCAACAGAAACTTCAATAACTTGAGCAGAACTTTGCAGCACCATGACACTGTTTATTTTAACGATAAAGCAATACAGTGCTGAACTGAGCACTGCTGTGTCTGTTCAAAATGTTCTTTCAATTTTTTATTAAATAATATGAAAGATGAAGAGAAATTCAATTCAAACAGTGCACACAACTTTTGCAAGTTTTTAGTGTTTGGAAATGATCTGTTTATTGTCTTAGATCAATCTTGAGCACTCCATATTGTAGGTTATCAAAGGAATAACTATAGAATACCCCGCCATCGAAGCAATGGCTTTGATCTAACGAGCCTACAGCCTACGCCCCTTTTATACATAAATTTTAGCTTATGCGCCACAGCCCTACACACTTAGCTTCTCGCTTATTGGCCTACACGCCTACTGGCCTACTTGCCTATTGGCCTACTGGCCTACTCGCCTACACCGGCTAAAAACATAAAACTTTGGTGGTGCAGTGGGGCTTTGGTGGCGCAGTCATCAGAGCAAGCACCTTTCACCTCGATTCTCTTGTTGCCCACTTAACTCATGTGAAAAGAGTACATCAACACTCTGCTGTAAGTCGTGGGTTCTCTCTGGGCACTCTATTTTCCTCCCACAAGGAATGTGACAAGAGTGGGTTAGGGTATAAACAGATTAGGACAGTAATAACACAATTGTTGTAAATATAGATGGTCTAGGTTAAACATATATATAGCTAAGAGTAATACTTGAATTGATGTAATCGGTCACTGAAAAGCCCCAAATGGGGAGTGAACTGAAAAATATCTGTGTCTGTTAAAATTTAATTTAATTTCTACCTTATTAACTTTTTTCTAGTCACCATTGATGATGCATTTAACAAAACCTCCCTTTTAAATGTATCTGAAAACAACCTGGACCATCAAAATGAGGTACTGTGACTTTATATGACAATACAGTAAGTTTAAACATAATTAGGAGAACTTCTTTCAATTTCAACACTGAGACGAGTTTAAAATAATAATGAAGCCAGAAGCCTTGCCACATAGGTGTTTTGAAATAAAATAAAATAAATTGGATGAAGTACTCTTTACAATTAAATGTTTGAACAAAAGTTCAAATTAAATATTTTAAAGTGAATTGCAAATTTGTACCTATACTGTATATACTGTAGTTATTCTTGTGTTTTGACATAAATAGTGAATTTTTAGGTGGTGATTATTATACAGGGTGTATCAAAAAAAAGGTAATCCAACTTTGGTGCGCTATTGTACGTGAACTACTCATTCTATTAACGAATTTTTTTCACATTCCGAAAGGATATGCTTTTAACTATCGAATGACATGTTTTTGATACCAAATGGTGAAAAAATGAGCAAATAGGAGGCTGATAAAAATTGTTAGTCGAAATCGCATATTTTCACCTCTGAGAGTTGGGACTAAAACCATTGAAAATTAACTCTCTTTGGGACTTTTGCTTTTGAATAAACTACCTGCATATGCATATTAAGTAGGAATAAGGAGAACATTCCAAGCAATGCGGCATAAAACCAGTGCAAGCTGTGACATGCTCATGATTAATTGTTTTTTTCTTTTGTTATGCACTGCTTTAATTAGGCTCAAAGGTGAAAATATGCGATTGCGACTAACATTTTTTATCAGCCTCGTATGTGCTCACTTTTTCACCATTTGGTATTAAAAACATGTCATCCGATAGTTAAAAGCCTGATCTTTCCGAATGTGAAAACAATTCGCTCATAGACTGAGTAGTTCACGTACAATAGCTTGTTGAAGTTGGATTACCTTTTTTTTGATACACCCTGTATATGAAAAGGCATTCAATAGCAAAATGTGAAAACAAATACTAGTAAATCACAATTTGCTATGTGTTAGCTCAAACCCAAGTTTGAACTTTCTGGTCTGGTTGCTTAGTCAAAGTAATATGTAATGTAACTTCTTCCAATGTATTTCCAATCATTATGAATGATAAATGAGTTTGACAGCAGCTATTGTAACTTTAGTTTTTGGATAGATATAGGTAGATTAAGGAGACATATTTCAAATAATAGGTAGATTAAGGAGACATATTTCAAGTAAATATTGCAGATCAAACTCATCAAAGTCTCTTAGGGGCTGTTTATATGGCAGTTGGGATGGCCCGCTTAGCGAGACAGCCCGCTAAGCGAGATCTCGCCGCGTAGTAGAATTTATAGTAAAAATGTATTTCCGTTCATATGGACAAACGAGCTGGCCCGCTTGCCGAGATTTCGCTTAAAAGAGGCGAGATCTCGCTTACCGGGATGAAAATTCTCCATATAAACGCACACTGACTGGGCTGGCCCGGTTGCCGGGATGAAAGTTCAAAGATGCTGCCGCAAGGTATTGTTAACAACTGTCAAAACAATGTCAAAACAACAAAATTGTCCCGGCAAGCAGGATGAAATTTTCACATATAAACACACGACAAATTTATCCCGGTTACCGGGCTGTCTCGCTAAGCAGGCCAGCCCGGTCAGTGTGCGTTTCAGCCCTAAGATGCAGCCTCGTACCCAGGCGCTTTATTGGAAAACATAAAGGCTGCATTCAGCGTAATATAGAGATCTGTGGCTGAGATGTGCGAGCGCGCAGGGGTGCTTGGGGAGGACGCGGCAAAGGAAGCGCCTGGCAGAATATGCAACAAATATGGCGCCGGGGGACGACTTATTCATATTTGTAGATGCAAATGAGCAAATTGCCGTACACCCTATCCACCGGGCGGTACATTTGGGGAAGATTTTGTGCAAAAATTCTCACTGCGTTGTATTATTCATCATTTTCGAATATTAAGGCACAAACAGTTATTTACGAGCGCTGAAAGAAGAGAATCTACTCGAATACGCAATGATTTACATCAGATTTAGGTTGCACATTTCTTCCATCTGTTTGACTTTTTTATTAATTTGTTTTTCTTGGGAATCTGTTATTTTAATACCTCCAGAAACACTAAGAATTTTGACTTTGACCTGGTACGTTTTTATCATGCTGAGTTTAATTTGAAAAATTGTTGCAATTTCACATGGTCTTTTGCAAAGCTCATTAGCCAGTTCAATGTTTCCATCATCTAATGCAGCATTAGCAGCAGTTGATTCTGTTCATCTAAGCCATTTTCCATTGCATTAAGTTCATTCTGCATTACAGAAATATTATCATTCTGCATTACAGAAATATTATGGTTTACTACCATGTGGTTTCATTAACAAATTAGTGTAAATAACTGCATTAAATGTTAAAAAAAATTAACTATTGAAACCTATGTAGAGAGTAATTCATTAATATTCCTTTATAACACCAACACTCTTTGGTATACTGTACTGTACATGAAATTAATTCAACTGGTGTACTACAAAGCAAACAATAGACTTAATTCATCCCTACAGCAATATACTTATATACATTACACAATGTAGATGCAGGTTGTGTACAGTATTCCAAGAAATTACTATAATACATGTATAAATTATATTGTTCCATAGTCCTATTTACTCCATTATACTCTCAAAAGGAGATACATATTTTCACATCCAACAACTATTTTCTTTTTTGTAGAATGTGGGAAAATTTCTTTAATTCCCCGAGTCAAAGTATTCTTTTTATTATCAGAATGCCATGTAAACTCATTAATAATGTCTGTTTTTCATGGACATTGGAGTCTTCAGAATTGTCATTAGTCCAACAACCTTTCTAATTCAGAGCATAAATTTGGTAATTTATATCTTCCACTACCTATGAAAAGCACAAATATGTATAATTTATGAATAACAGCCCCAGTTTCTGACAATTGAGTCTTGATATGTAATATGTACTTATGTTTATTCTTAAATTTACACAAACTCCAAGCATTGGGGTTGAAGCATGTTTCCCTGCTGAAATGATTTTTTTCCTTCCTCTTTCTGTGGGGTGCTGGTAACAATCTGACCTGGAGTTTGTTATTGTATATTACTAGTAACAGGCATATAAATTGCAACTTGATAGCATATTTGATATAGAATGAAAATAAAAATGTATTATTGTTTAATTAATATCAATAGAGGAAATATTTAAATCTCAAGGCAACTAAGCACTCACCTCTAACACTCAATTCTTGATTCTTCGATACCAAACGTATACCTTTCCTCCTCCGAGCTTGATGATACTTTTGTAAGGAAATTAAGACGAATTTAATAGTGTTAAATACTGCGCGACTGCATAGTATAAACACAGAGACAGAGGAGTATAGCCATACACTGTTTACGAAACGAGATTTGTCAAAATAGTCGTAAAATAAAAAAATTCAGTATAAAGCTACCTTCAAATGATAGTTCTTGAAACGATCGTTCCAAATCATCCATAATTTTGCTATATTGCAGGTTCAATTCCTCTTCAAAATATATCTACATACTGTCGCGGTGTAGCCTTCACGCATTTATCACTTTTTGCAAAAGTGGGAGCCGGAAATCTGCATATTCTGCCAGGCGCTTCGTTCTCCCGTCGCGTCCTCCCCAAGCACCCCTGCGCGCTCGCACATCTCAGCCACAGATCTCTATATTACTATGAATGCAGCCTTTATGTTTTCCAATAAAGCGCCTGGGTACGAGGCTGCCTAAGATGCAGTATATTGCAATTAATGTGAATGAGGTTGACAGCATTAACTCATTAACAGGCAGTGCAACTTGGTTACAATAATAAAACAGCCTACTTCATGGCATAATCATAGTGATCAGATTCAGATTCCATACTGTACACCCTACTTTATGGCATACTCATATTCAGAGTAAAGATTCAGAGTAAAGTCGCACAAAGGTTGGGTGTTCTAAAAAGGTTGAAGCATCTGCTACCCATTTATACAAGGAAATTGTATATCTCAACAATGTTCACACCTATATTAGAGTATGCTAGCAATATATTTAGTGATAAGAACAACATTAATGAATTCAATACAAATTCTGCAAAATAAACCACCACTGCGCTCCTCATCAAGTGAAGCTTTGTCGAAACTGAATTGGTTAGATCTTTCTACTAAAGGAAAATTACAGCGTTGTGTTTTTATATTCGATCTTACTCACGACCCTGACTGAAACTATGCGGTAGTTAGAGGAACTGACATTCATAATTACAATACGCGAACAAAAGATACAGTACCACGCGCAAGGAACGAGCTGCAACTAAATGGGGAACAATGAACTTGATAAATTGTGCACTAAATGACTGGAATATTTTGCCTGTAGACCTAAGCTCAGTTGGTTAAAGCACTGCACCACAATCACAGGGCCGCAGGTTCGATTCCTGCCAGAGGACCTAGTGTTGCATTCTTCGCAACCGTTCCTGGTTAGGTCTTAATATTGTATATATACATCACTTGGATTGTACATCTCCTTTAGCTAGAATCCTTGAATATTACACGTAAATGACTACGATCGATCTACACGTATAACGATAAAAAGTTTAGTGTACAAGCAAACAAACAAACAGGCCCACATGTACTTAAAAGCAATGCTAAGGAACTACATTTTTACCAGATATTTGTAGATAACGTTAGCATTTGCACTAGTTATTTGCAGTAAAATAAGCTAATCAGCAAGGAAAATATTAGTATTGTTTTCTTAAACTAATCTTTGTATGACGAGAACATTACTTTTGTTTGCAGTCTGAAAATTCTTCAAGCGTCGATTGGAGACAACGATCAAGATAGTGACCAAGACAATGACAGAGAGATTGAAGACTCTGAAGACGAAGTTTGGAAAGACATACCAGGAGAGTTACTTGATCAGGATATCTCTTCACCTCCACCACTCCCTACTCCTGAAAGGAAGCGCAGTAAACTGCATTTTGTCACCTCTTTGTTGCAGTGGCTTTTATATTTCTTGCTTATTTGGCAGAGTATCTGTCACATAAGTGATAGTGGGCTGGCATGGTATTAAAGTTTCTGTTTCAGTTCTTCCGTGCACTGAACATCCACGTTTCAGATTCTGTTATCGAAGAGCTCATTGCGGTTTTTCCAACGTCATTGTATATGCTAAGGAAGTTTCTAGAAATCGACAGGGATGATTTTACCAAATATGTTGTTTGCCCAAAGTGTTACAAGTGTTATGAATATGGAGAATGTTTAGTTGATAGGAGTGGTCAGTATTTTTTCAAGCGATGTTCGAATAAACTATATTCCAGAGGAAAAAGTCACGTTTGCAATACCCAATTGGTCAAAAAAGTTACACTGAAGGACAATGTAACCAAATTTTATCCATTGCATTATTACTGCTATAACAGTATTATAATTACCTTGAAAAAGATGGTAAAAAAACCTGGATTTGTGGAAAAGTGTGAGCAATGGAGATCAAGTGGAACAAGTGGCAATTATAATGATGTTCTAACGGATGTATACCATGGCCAATTGTGGAAAGATTTTCAAACGTTTTTACGGTGAAGATTTTTTGAATGCTCCAAGAAACTATGGTCTAATGTTAAATTTTGATTATTTTCAACCAATGAAACATAGAAAAGATTATTCTGTCGGTGTTTTGTATTTGGTGCTTCTTAATTTACCCCGCAGTGAGAGGTTTAAGTGGGAAAATGTAATCGTTGTTGGCATAGTTCCATCCATGAAGCACGAACCAAAAAACCCAAACGAATTTCTACGACCGGCAGTTGTAGAGCTAAAAGCACTATGGAAAGGTGTACGACTGCCATCAAGTCTCACTGTTGTGCCACTCACATTTCAAGCAGCATTGTTGCGCACATCATCCGATATCCCAGCATCGAGAAAGTTGTGTAGCTTGAAAGGACACAGTGGAGAATTTGGTTAGTCCAAATGTAAGAAGAGATTTCCTGGATCATTTGGCGAGAAATGCGATTATTCAGGATTTGATCGTGATAGCTGGGTTCGCCGGACAAATGCAGATCACAGAAGGAGTGCAGAGAAGCTTCGGAAAATTAAAACGCAGTCAAAAATTGTTAAGCTGTCTAAAAAGGTTGGAATAAATTATTACAGTGCCCTGCTTGACTTGGAGTATTTCGATGTAATTAGATTTTGTGCAATAGATCCAATGCACAACCTCTTTCTGGGAACTGCAAAACATATTTTTAAGTTATGGGTCTCCGAAGGCAATCTTTCCAAACAGCAATTAAAACAAATTGAAGAATGGTTGGCTAAGATGGAGGTGCCACCAGAGATAGGACGTTTGCGAAAGAATATCTCGTCTAACCATGGTTCGTACACGGCAGAACAATGGAAGAACTGGACATTAGTCTACTCTATGTATGCACTGAAAGATACACTGCAAGCTGAACATTTAAAGTGTTGGCAAGCATTTGTGTTGGCATGTGGCTATCTTTGCAAACCGGTGCTCAGTCAAGACGACATTGTCATGGCAGATGGCATGCTGTTAAAGTTCTGCAGAAATTTTCAAGAACTCTATGGAAACAAAGCAGTAACACCAAATATGCACCTTCACTGCCATCTCAAAGATGTCATTCTAGATTATAGACCCATTCACAGCTTTTGGTGCTTTAGCTTCGAACTTTACAATGGGATCGTTGGAAGTATTATTACCAACAATAGGTCTATTGAGCTGCAGCTAATGAGAAAGATCGTTACCTCCAGACTACTTGGTGAAATTTTCATTATGTGCGACATATAATCCCTTCTTTCACAACATTATGGCTTCTTTGAAACTCACTGGGGACGATGTTTGGCAGAATGATTGCAAGACGCCTTTATTTTCCAATTTCTTAGAATATTTTCAAATTTGTGAAAAGATGCCACTTCATGCAGCCAATAGGAGTAATTTAAGTGCATTATCTCTACCAACACATTGTAAGGAAAGCTTACTGGATAATGATGATCTATGTATTCTACTGGAAGTTTACAAGGCAATGATTCCTGATGTAGAAATCATCAAAAGTAATTTAAGCAAGACAATAACGAAATACGGAACAGTAAGCATTTACCAGACTCAATTCGGTTCCAAAATGGCACATCGTAGCAAACAATCTACAGGAGTTCTTGCTTCATGGCCAAATAGTGATGGGGGCATAAACCAAGATAGCACCACGAAGAGTTTTGGCACTGTTGACTTCTATTTTTGTCATTCGATGTTTGTCAATGGAGTTTGCAAAAAGCATGTCTTTGCATGTGTAACGTGGTACATTTATACAATATCCGGTCCCTTTGCAAACCTAAACCCTCTCCGTGTGACAAGCAAAACCCACTTGATCCCAGGTGGAACATCTAGGTTTTTACCGATTCAACGAATTGCAACCAAGTGTGCCTTTTCAGCAACAAAGTACGAAAGTCAGGAGCAGTATGTTGTCAGCCCTTTAATTAGACAATTTCGTGTGTGTGATGGTTTATAGGTAATATTTTGTGTGTGATATTTGTTTCTATTTGTAAAAACTGCCATATATTAACTATTTTTGCTTGCACATGATGTCGCAACCCGTTACTAGGCGCCATCTTGGTTGATTTTAAGATTTGTTCAGTTGTTTACAGCGAAACAATCAAGTAATTTTTTTCTCTTGTTTGTTTGAAACATATTACATTATGGATACTTTACAGTCTCTGGCTCAATACCACAAAGAATGTAGAATATAAATTATATATATATGCATGCCACGTGTTTTTTTTTAAATCAACCAAGACGGCTTCGATTGCCAACAAGCAATATGGTGTTTCGATCTTTGATTAACTTTATATGCGAAATAGTTCTAGGTAGCTTTACCGTGCAAATATTACAGTATATACTTTGATATGTTTGAGGATGCCATTTAGATGTTTCAACCTTTGCATTATTATTCCATTGCAGGTGTTGGGATGGAAGCTGATAAATGGAGATAAATGGACTTAAATCTGTGGCTTAATGAACTTTATAGGTTAAAAAAATACGGTATTTGGAACAAGTGTAAGTGTAATACTTTGATTAGTGTAGTTTATATTGTTTTCAACAGAAAAAAGATGTTTTGAATTTATGAGTATATATAGGTGTTAACCAGCATGAAAATATTAAAAAGTCTATTAAGTTTGTTTTTCGGCAGTTTTATTAATATACAATTGAGTAAAATTTATAAATCGTTTGGTTGAGTGGGCGATTCAGTGCTGGGTAGTGGTCAAGCAATTGACTCTTAGTAATTATGGTAGCACAGATTATTTAGCAATTTGCATGCGTGTACTATATCTGAATTCTGGTAATATTTGTTCACTTAGGTAAACTCGGGTTGCACTAACAAATGTATTGTATACATTTCCATAAAAATGCTAAAATGCCTACTTTTGTACATATTTTTTCGTCGTAATCCACATTACAATTTTATTAAGTAACTTCAACGGAACAATCTACCAATGTGTGATGTTACTCTCAATCTTATAATAACAAGACACTCCGTGGAGCGTTTAGTCGCTGGGGTATTAATGATATAGGCTTAATTTTCGTAACTGATAATATGGTGCAAAAATTTCTGGTTGCTGATCACAGGCGGCCCAATCGCGGGTAGAGTGGTTTACTAATACTATATAGATGTAGTAATACTATATGTACAATATATTAAACATTATATAATTCTGTCTGTGATGTATATATTTCAAATAGAATTTATCTACATGTACCTACCACTACAGAGCGTGAGTTTCGACGGAACACAGCAGGAATAAAATGAGAACACCCAAGGTACATGTAGATAAATTATATTTGAAATATATACATCACAGACAGAATTATATAATGTTTAATATATTGTACATATAGTATTACTATATCTATAGTTTTAGTAAACCACTCTACCCGCGATTGGGCCGCCTGTGTGCTGATTGGCTAAAAAGGAGTGCAATTACCTATACAAATTGCAATTGGGACTGGGAGCAGAACTAGAACAGTCAACAGAGCCTGGGAACGAATATCTGAATTTTTCACATTTTGTTTTGAAAGTTTTGGAGGAAATTAATAAGTTTAGAATGCAACGAGCATATCATAAAAAAGACAATGCTTAAGTAGCGAAGGTAAGAGTGCAAATTTTTTCATCTATATTTTTCAGTCCGGGAAGTAAACAAATGGTTTGTTTACATTTCGAACTGCTGTATTTGTAAAATATGATATACTAACTGAATATCTTACACTGTTCTGGTTTGCTATGCTTGTAAATGAATATAAACCAGAGTTTTAATTCTGAAAGAAGTTCAAAAGATGGAAATTTGGGCAATGTTTATATTAAGAGTCTCGCTTTTATTATAAGCAGAACCGATGCGCAGACCAGACTGTAGATCATCTTTTGGTTTCTGATGCAAATATAGTTAAAGATGTACAGTGAGTATTTTAAAGACTAGAAATCAGTCTTTAAAATACTCACTTGTGCTTGTTTATCCGTAATTGCACTCGAAACCATGCTATTACCTATACTAACACATTTTGACAGTGGTAGAGGTGATTGGGCAAATATATTATTTTGAGTGTCATTGGAATTAGGGATGGGATGGATAGGTTTACTGGGAGATGTGCACCGCCCCGAAGCCGGAGAGGATACTAATTTTCATGATCAAGAACATGACAAAATGAGATATGTACAGCAATTTGCAAAATAGCGTAAGGGAACCCGACAGATACAACTCAGCACCAGAGCTCAGGTTTTGAAGGTGAGCGGGGGGGGGGCGTGAACCAGTAGTTCCCAAGCTTGGGCAGAAATTAACAGTACGATGAACATTTGTACTTAAGTGTCAGCCGATTTCCCTGTTTCGCTTTTATGAAGAGTACCCTGTGCCCTGACTGTGATACAGTTGCCTTACATTCTAACATGAGCTTAACAGAAGTCACAAGCATGTAAATGCATTTGCAATTATTGTCAATTTATTACTAGGAACCTTGTGCAATATAAACAAAACAGAATAAAAAACAATGAATGAAGCTAATATATTCACTTCTGTAATGTCCATTGGATACAATGGACAAATATTTTTCTGATGAGTTAATGTGAAGTACAGTAATACAAGCAGCAAAGTTGCAGCAAGTTGCAACAAAATCTTATTTAAATGCATGTTATTTAAAAATATTCACGTAAAAGTTGCAACACCCAAATCAAGTTAGCCAAAATATCTAATTACATTTAAATCAGATTTTGCATTTGCAGATTTTGCAAACATGCATTTAAATCAGATTGTGTTGCAACTGGCTACTACCTAAACAGAGTTAGCTCTGAAAAAGGCAAACACAAGTAGTTACAGTATTATTGTTGATATATATTGTGACAAACTAAAATAGTATTGTTCACAGTAAACAAAACAGAACAAAAAGTAAACAAAAACAACTTTTCTGAGAGTTCTCAGTCAAACTTGATGTTCGTTACTGTATCTATTACACTAATTACAGGTAAACTACATCAAAACTAAAGGTGTTCCTTGAAGAACTTACTTGAAAATTGCTTGAGGGAATTTACAAAGTTCCTAATTTCCTGTTCTGTTGCAATTAGCTAACATGACAACATTCAGAACAGGAAATCAAGAAATTAAAATAGGAACTAGGAAGTTTCTCTCAGGAATACTTAACGTAATTTACCTCTGTTTATAGGCTCATGTTAATTAAGCTTCACTGGTATCAACTTGAACAGTCATTGCAGTTATAGTACGGCTTCATGGGTCGTATGTTAGGCTGATATTGTCTACCAAAAAAAAAATTGTTCAGCAACTTGTGCATCTGTCATGTTGTCGTAATTGGGGAAGAAAGCTTGTAATACAGAATCAAACATTTTTAAATAGAGCAGCTCTCCTTCTGCTTTTACAACAATCGCGGCGAAGCGGCTTTTGGAGCAGTTGCTTGTTCTCATGGTGTACCCACATCTATCACAACGAACGACCCGCCCTGCTGCTTGAAGTATTTTTCTGGAGCATTTCACGCATTGCAAATGTGACTCTACGGTCTCAATGGCATGGATGTTTTCCACTTGAAGTGTGCGAGCTGATTTTTGTTCGTGCTGTTCGGCGATATTGGCGTCGATTTGGATTTGCGCGACAGCATCATCTTGGTCGTCTACACTTATGACAGTGCGGGTGACTGTTAAAATCTTTTTGTTGCCTTGCCATCTACGGACCTGAACGGGGGATATGTTGTAAACATGATCAACTTGCACATCGGATATATGTTGTTGCCACAAATCTAATGTTATTGTTCCAGTGGCATCAGCTAAAACAGCACTAGCGATTTGCAACTGATTTGCAGCGAGAAGAGTTGGCGAACTGATCTGAATAATTTTACCACGGACTGACACGAGCTCACCTTCGTTGCTGGGCGCCTCCAATATGTCTTTCACTGAGACCACCTCCGCTGCAGGCACAGTTGGGACGTCCATGAATTGGAAGGAGTATTCAGTTTGCTCGGGTTTCGAAATTTTCGTCATATCATTGACAATCACCTTGCAGCCATCACTTGTGTGTGTAAATTTTTGAATTTTGATTGGCGTGCGGGATCCTTCACTTTCCGCCAGCAATGGCCGCTTGGCACACGAGTACAGCAAGCCCTCTATGGTCGATGTGGATGTTTGTAGGATCGTCGTCGAATAGTCCATTGTGTCTCGCTTATTCCTTTTCTTCGGCGAAAGCTGATGGACGTACGCAATCATTTCATTTCTAATGAGAGGACTTGAAACGGCAGGTGTGTATGTTGGCTTGGAAATCGCGCACTTGCTTGTATGGTTGACCAATTTTGGAGTTTCGACGGACACGGTGGTTTTCACCTGTTTACTGGTACTCTTTGAATTTGAAGTCGTTGTAGCCTTGCCCTTGTTCTTTGTCTTTGAACTCATTTCTCTGTCGCTGCTACCAAGGCAAGGTTTATATAATTAAAGAATTATAATAGCTGTAAAACCTCTGTAAAACCACCTTTCTCTCACAACAAGAACGAATTGTGTGAGAAATTGGATCATGTGTTACGAAAGTCTCTCACCCATAGATATGCTCTCACCCAATGAAACTTCGAGAACTGCGGATTTCGAATTACTGTTTCAGGCTTCGATTTCCGTTGATTGTTTTTCATGCAATTTGAGCTCAAATAAACTATGATGCCTGTCGTAGCACGGAAGCAGTTTGAAATTTGATTGTCATTTTGCTGGCTGTATGACCAATAACAAATCGTAGTCCTTTCGACTTTGGTGTACCCATTACACAACTTTTTTATGGAAGAAGTCCCTTTTTCACACAATTCCGGGGTAAACGACTGCCTCGCGACAGATGATAGCCTGCAAATCCGGGTTTTTAAATCTAAGCTACAGGTGATAACAAATGTCAAATTAATTAATTAAAGAACGTTTCGAGTCATTTTTAAGTTCAGATTACTACATAAAATGAGGTCAAGATTGAGGTGAAGATGCATGACTTCGAAACGTGTAAACTGCTCTATGTAAATAATAATTATTTAACAATTATTTATTTAACAGGGTTCCAAATGAGGCTAGTTGTGCCTGGGAACCCAATTTTATAAGAATTACAATTCTAGGCAAAAAATGGTAAAAACAGAAAACTAGGCAAGCATAAAGCGTAAACTAGGATGTGGTATTTTAGACATGCTCACCATCATAAAATTGGTTGCATGCCTAACTGGCCAGCTTTATATCCTGTTATTTACAGTATCAGCAGCTGTTTCCTTATTACAATATTAATCTCTGGTTTAGGAATGTTTTTATCTGTCAACACGTTAGGAATAAAATGAATACATCATCATTTACGCACAGTTGATGTCTTGGTGTCTGGAAACGTCATAGTTTTGGGCGAGAAAGACTGAGAACAACCTAGTTTTTCCCCAAAAAGGTAATTCTAGGACGTTGTCAGACGCTTGCGCACGAAATATTAGGACGTTCCCAGTCTTTTGACGTCTACTTGCCGAGAAAACTGGGTTCAATTTAATATGCTATGAACGTTTACGCAATGCAAGCGCAATAATAATTAGAGTTATACCAAGCCAATGCATTGTACTGTTTAATGTTCCTGCTTTATGTTTCCATTGACTTGGTAGTAATATGTACTGAATAGATCCCGAGGCAGTAAATTGACACAATAACGTTATGATACGCAATGTCAATGAACTCTGATGCCATGTAAGCTCAAGTCTCGAATTTCGGCCAAACAAGACTGAATTCCATATTGCATTTGCAGACACACTGTATACTTTAGTATCAGATTCAGACACTATATTTATATCTTTGGGAAAAACACTAAAACGAGAGTAATCAACGTTGGTTACTTGAACAGCAACTTGAAAATTAGAATATTTGCATATATTACGCCCATGTCTGAACAAAAGCGCATTTGACCTTGAAGGCTTCCTATCATGACGGAGTATGGGCACGCGAGTTTATCGTTGTGATGGCTGAACAGGATTTTTGCGCATTTGAAAAACTCAAGAGTAGTTCTGACATGCCGACAGTGAACAGGGTTGTGCAAAAAATACAAAGTAATTAATATTTGGATTTGATTTTTGTGCCAGCAATTTAAGGAATGTGATGCTAAGCCTAAGTAGGTGCAAGCCTCCTTGATAGATATTTTAATTGTCTGACGTAAATGGTATGTTTAGGTATCACAATTGGTGGCACTAAAATCTTGTTGTGCAGAAAAGCTAAGATTCTATAAAACAAAATCACACAGCAAGAAAAGGCAATTATAATCAATTCGAATACAATTTAGAAGATTTTATTGAAGAGAAAGAGACAGTTCGGTTAGCAATAATATAAATACTTTCAGATATACATCGAAGAACCATTAAAAGTATTACAGAAATTCGATAGCACATTAGCAAAAATGGCAAAAATTTCTAGTATAAGCTGGCTTTATAATCTTTGGTTTAATCAGGCGTCGATAGTTCAATTACATTTACACACTTTCGATATGCAGGTGTCAGATGTTCGTTCTATAAAATTAAAGGTAAAGAAGGACATTCTGTATATACGTTGGCCAAGTCGTTGGCCATTGTCCTCGAACAGTTAATGATTGTATTGCATCGAACTTGTGGAATATCCATGGTATGAAGAACGTACAATTTTGGAGATAACACGATGAACTTTGTAATCAAACTTGAAACATTGATAACAGCGTTCCATTCTAGGTATCATGGGAATTAATTGTGGACCATATTTCGTTGTATTAAGTGATTTGGTTGACCATATTACTAAACAAATTTAAAAATGCTCAACTGAAACTTGGCACTTAGTAATGTATCAATGTAAAACACGGTATAGATTACACCGTGTGTTTGCGCGTTGTATCCACGCATGCGCTTTAGTACGTGAACGTGCATGGAGTTAGTCCAGATGACAATAGTCTCTTGAAGTGCTTACGTCACACGGTTTTCAATTTATGTAAATACAGGTAAATTTTTTCCCAATTGTTTCCCACAGTGCATTGCACTTTCAGACTATTGAATCTTAGGATAAATCCTTATCTTTAAAGATGAACTATAAATCGCAACTATTTTGGAACATACCTGAGCATAAATGTTGATAGTTTTCCAACTGTCTCATTCTCAAATTTTCCATTCTAAAAAATAAATTTGAAATTAAGTATTTGAGGTATACATGGTGAACTAAGTTATTATATAGTTATAAATGTACATGTATACAAATGCAATTTAAATCTAATTGAACATATACCTTGTGTGCATGGAATTTGAAGCTGACTCTTCGCGTCATTCACTTTGGGGATCTATCAGAATCCCCAAGCCAGTTTCCAGGATGACTGGCTTTTCCTTTGAGCTATAATATACAATGTTTTCTTTCTCTTTCTGCAATTTAATACCATAAGAGTTTAGTTGGTTCTACACAGAAACTTTTTTAAAATTTGCGTAGTACTGAAATTACATGTATATCTCAAAATCTCACCGTTATCTTAGCAGCCTCGTGATCAGAATAATATACACTTACAATGTTCACTTCAATTTTGTTGCTTATTGACTGTTTTACGTAAACATGATCGAGAAGACTTCCAGATGAAACAAATGTTGGTTTACTTACAAGTTGCACGTAATTTAAAGACTCGGCGAGTACTTTCAAAGGAGAAATACTCTTTTCGTTAAAGTAATCAATATTAAAGTCTCCAAATATGACGTCAATATTCAAGCTAGTTATTATGTAATTTAGGCAAGCTATGAATTGCTGAATGTTACCTCCGTGTTTACGATAAAGTAATAGACAGGATAAATTATTTCCACTGGAGTTAAGTAAAAATTTTAAGCCATTTATTGAACTGAAATATTCTGTATCACTTAGTGTAATAGTGTCTTTGTAGCAAACAGCTAAACTTAAGAACTTATCAGAATTATGATCTTGTCTATGTACAGAAAAATCATTAAGGATTGAGCTGACGTCATCATTTGGGACACTGGCTAAAAGTTGATTTTCTGTTAGAGCGAGCACATCACATTTGCACAAGATTGGGTCATTACTCAGGTCATGGCAGTGTTTCTTAAATGATCTAATATTTAAAAGACAAATTGAGACAGCTTCTTTGTTACACAAATCTGTTCTAATATGTGGGTCCAGACTCGAAGTTTCACGCAATCTATCGTATTCTTCCTGCACTTTAGGATTAGCTCGAATATGTTTACTTTCAAGTGTTCCTAAAATGTGGAGGCCATTTAAAGATGTTACTCGACTAAGTGCTACATATACCTGACCATAGTTAAAATATCTTTGCTTTTTTAAATCAAAACTGACGACAATGTTATCTAGAGTTAATCCTTGTACTTTATGTATAGTGCAAGCCCATGCTAGAGTTAAAGGAAATTGTAATCTTTGTATTTCGGGAGATGATGGTTTTCCTGGTCTAACTTTAATCCTCGCTAGTATAGGTTGAATAGGAACAAGGTTGTTTTCTCTTGCAAAACTACTGGACGAATTTCGTATAGCAGATACTCCAGCATTACGGTCATCAAATTTAACAAGAAGTGTAGAGGGTTTATTGCTAACGTTGTCAACAGAAACTTTTATTAGTGTACCTAACTGGCCATTAATTAGTCGATCGCTAATATCCACATTGGTTGTGAGCATAACTCTTGCATTTTCTTTGATAACGATTTTAGTGTCAAGCCCTCCTGTTTCAGATCTTCCTTTAGACAATGCTCTTTCGATATCCTGTTTTGTAAGGTGGGGTGGAAATTGATCTGAAGCTTCTAAAACATACTGTGGTGATTGAATTTGTTCTAGGCGATCAACATTGTATTCATCTACTGCTGCATTTTCTGCAAATATGTGTAATGCATCCGATGGATAATTTTCATCACCTGGAGTTATTTTTCTGGATTGAATACACTTGATATCATCGTCTGTATGTGAAGCGGTGCGCACTCTATTTAATAGTTGAGTGAAGGCGATGTCGTCTTTTTGTCTCATGATCTGTGTTAGTTCTGTCATTCTGAAGACATGCCATGGATGGTACAGATTTAATGCATCATTCTTATAATTCGAAAATGCAATTGCGCTTTGAATTGGCGGCAGCTGAAAGAAGTCACCGACAGCAAGTATGCTGATTCCTGCAAAAAGTTTGGTACTGGGTGTAACAAATATCTCTTTTAATCTTTGGTGAATATGTAGCAGACCTATGTTTGAGACCATTGATATTTCATCAATTATGATTAGTCTCAATTCAGCCAAGGATAGTCTCATTTGCGTTCTTTTCTGATCAGACATTGCAGGTACATTGTGGCCACATTCTCTTGGAATTGCTAGGGCAGTATGTATGGTTGTTCCATTAATATTTATGGCAGCTACACCAGTCGGAGCCATTAGTAATACAGAAGGTAATTCAGGATTCATTGGAGCATGTCTAAATGTTTTTGAAACAGTATGATATATAGCTCTAATTAAGTGTGATTTACCTGCACCTCCACCCTTAGTGACAAAAATATGTATCGGATCTACTTGAGAAGGTTTAAGAGTGTTTAGGTTTGCCATTTTATTTCTACACCAGGAAAGAATTAAGTCGTATGCATATCGTTGTTCGTTGTTCAATGATCTTACAGTTTTTCGTAAATCATCATCACTTATGTCTGAAGGTTGATTGTAAGAACATATTCCTGAGGATGGCGGAACTGATTCGGGATTTGACGCAAGATATTGTGGCAACGATTCGTTAAAAGACTTGGTTTCATCAGAATCGTCAGGGTAAACTTTGTCGCAAATCTTCATTTTCCTGGTCATTTATTGGATCATATGAGTGAAGTACGCCATCAAAGTTTCGTACATTTTCTAGTGCTTCATGAATAGCGTCACCATCTGGCTCAAATATTTCTTTGTTTCGTTGTACCACAGCTTGAACATCTGGCGCGTAAAACTTAGATATATATGTTTGGTCTTGACCCAGGAGTTCCTCTTCATTACGCCATGGAAAATACAACATAAGAAGATGGTGAAAATATTTTTCAGGCTCTTTTCTTTTGTTTGGAGTGTGATACCGAATAACAGCTTTAACTTTTCTGCACTTCATAACTTCTTTGCTATTCATAAGTTTTATTCTATCAGGAAGTCCAATGGTATGATTATCGATATTTTGGGATTCAATGAAATCGTCGCTAAGCACTTCAGGTTGAGCATCAGATACTTCGTTAAAATCACTTTTGTAATCTTTGAAATAGTGTGCAGCAAATGATATGTGCAACGCCAAGCACATATCATTAATAACAGGAATGTTTTTAGGTCTGTCACTGTAACGAATAATAATATTAGACTTAAAAATATCAGTACTGTCATCATCTAACTCATCAAGTTCTTGTGGGGCCTTTGCAACTCTAACGCGATTTTGAATAAAATCCGTGCTAACAAAGACGGTTTTCGGGAATATTTTTCTTAACCAGAGTTCAGGCATACATCTATAAACACACTCTTGAGCACTGACTTCACGAGTCGAGAGAAAAGCTGCACCTATTTTTCTTAGGCCATGTCTTACACTTAAGTTAGCTTGTTTTGCCTCTTTTGCTGCATTTATAATTGCTTGAGAACATTCAGTTTCATCCTTTGTAAAGTAAGAACAAACATATGTGATACACTTGAAATGATTAAACACTGGCTGCAAGTCAACATTTGCTGCAAATCCTTTTAACCCAGCAATAAAGTAATTGTTGATAAAACAACTGTTTAATGGTCTTTTCAGGTGCAATTCGTAGTCGGAATCTGGAGAAATTGATATAGCCCATTTATAGTCTTGTTCTGTAATACCTATATCATTTAAAATGTCATTTGGAGTAGCATCTGGTTCATAAGTAGATTTGTTTGGATTTAACACATCATCAATTTTTTGTTTAACTTTAGACAAAATTTCCTTTCGTCTGGTTAGAATATTGGATTTAATCTCATCATCCAAATCTTCAGCCAAAGGTTTCAGCAACAATAGTTTTGTCAGTAAAAAACTGTCCAAAGTTAAATCTACATGCAATGTTCTTATACTTTCTACAGGTTTTATTGTGATTATGTGTCTGGTATATTTTTACCAAGTTATAAAGTTGAGGATCTATTTCAATATCTGGAAGGTATGCTTGAACGTGTTGGTCAATGTAATCTATGTATGCATCTTTTGTATCGTTTGTTAATTCTGGGCAATCAGATGTCCATATTAAGGCATGTAAATGTGGCGAACCTCTCATTTAAAATTCAATACGGAGTGCATAATATACTATCTTACCAATTGGGTTTGCATTTGTGAGCAATACCTGCCTAAAAAATGTTTCAACTCGGTATTGAAAATGTTTAGCTACAATAACAGGATTTAAATTTAACATTGAGCATCGCTCATGATAGGACAGAGCCTCTACCTCTTCATCTGTCATGTTGTTGCCTTTGGTTTTTGCAATAATCTGAAATAGCTCAGGCCATCTTAAATCTGCACATGAAAGCGTCATAAACCATGTTGGTATTCCTAGCTGTTTAACCATTGCTACCACTTCATACATGAATTTTTGCCGGTAAGGAGGCGAACCAGGAATTTCTCGTAAAAACAAATATGCTTGATCTTGCAAAAGAAGATTTTGAAAAGCTTGACTGTTCGATTTTACTTGTAATGCTGTGACTGATCGGCCATGTACTTTTTTAAGAGCGATATTTATACTATCAGATATCTTCTTCTGCTCCATGATAAATTGTGCAAAGAAAAGATACTCTGGATTGGTTGCAAATTTTCCACTATGATGCAATAGCCTAGCATTGAAATATTTTATTGGAGATAATTTTATATTTCGTTCAGCTGTGTTCCCAAATCTCCCTTTTGGAAAGAGAACTGGAAATGAAAGTTCCTCACAAAGTTTATCAGTCATTATTGATAAGGGATGTTTACCTTCACCTGGTGCAATGTTGAAAACTTCTCTTCCAGTTGAATTATTACAGTCCATATTTTCCAGATTAACAGGATAATTTGGCAAAATTGACTGAAGACAAGTTTCGCTTGCAGCTGAGCGGTATTCATTTAATGGATCATCTTGTTCTTCAGCATCTTGATCAAGCTGCTCTCGATTTACATTACTTTGCAAATGCTCGTCTATATTTTCTTGATCTGTAACAGGACAGTTCAAATTAGTCAACTCTGGGCCAGGCATTATAATACGCGTGTTTTTGACACACTTTGTGTCCTTGTAAAAGGCGAATGTGTCCTTGTAAATGGAAAAGTGTGTAGTTAAAAATCATGCCTCATGGACAAAAATGTCTAATATAATTTTAATTTGACTATTTAAAATAATTATTGTTTCTATTATAAAGAATATAAATACGCTTGGATAGTTGGGAATTTAAAATTATATGATCTAGAGGCCGAGACGCGTTTCCGCCCGACAGCCCCTGAACATATTCGACAGCCACTGAACACATTATTGAACCTAAAGACAATGTGTGTCCTTGTAAAAATTCCGTATTATAATGCCTGCTCTGGGCTGATGTTGTCACATTCAATTTCAATGTTTCTATATAATGGATTGTTTGCTACAAGCCAGTTTAATGCACAAATTACAAACTGAGGGCGAACTGCTTGAAAGTAAACATGACCTCTAAATTGAAGTTTCCTTTTCAATTTAAGTAAAATTATACCAGATCTGTCTGGTGGTCTGGGAAGAACATTGCATGTTTGACTACATTCAACTGGTACATTACATATTGCGCCTTCATTTTTCTTTGTTGTCCTTTCGGCATTATTACAATTTTTTCAAACACTATTCTCTGCGCAATAAGAATTTGTTCAAGTTTCTCCAATGCAGCAAGTTCAGTGGGGGTTTCATCAACAAATAAATTGTTTACAACAGCTTGACAAGGCTGTTGACCTTTAAGTAATTTAGCATGGCATGTTCTGCAGATATAATGATTGCCATCAAAAGAACATTGAAACACAAAGTAATCCTGGCAAGGATATTTATGTTTTTCTAAGATAATTACAGACTTTTTATATAATGTTCGGTTACACACACAGCAGACATAACATGGGCCAGCTTTAATTTGTTTCTTAAATTCTTCAATGCAAAATTCAATGTTGTTAAACTTGGATTTCTTTTCCATTCGTTTTTCATTCTCTCTATTCAGCAAGTCTTTTTTTTGTTTTGGTTCCAAGGAAATGCGATTTTCCATAATTTTACTAGAACTTGAAGCAATCAACTCCCTCTTTTTTGTTATATCCATTGCTTGATATCTCATTTTCTTATTCTCTAACTGTTTCTGTTTTTGATCTTCTCCCATTGTTTTCTTATAACTCAAATTTTTTTCAAGCAATTGGTTTTTCTTTGATTGATCTAGAGCTTTGTATTTTTTTCTCTTATTCTCTAATAGTTTCTGTTTTTGTTCTTCTCCCATTGTCTTTTTATAGTTGAATTTTGTATTGAGCACTTCCTCTTTTTTTGCTGGATCCAAACCTTTGTACTTCATTTGTATTTTTTCTAGCTTTTGTTTCTTTAAAGCTGGTTCAATGATGTCATTAAAGAAGTTAATATAATTTTGTCTGTGTTTTTTCATAGTCTTTTTTCTTTCACAGTTACTCAATTTAGAAGAACAAGACAGAAATTGAATTTCATAATTTACAATTCCGTCCTTGAGTTTGGTGTTTGCTACGTTAAAGATAGCCTCAACTAAAGTCTGTTCGTCTTCTATATTCTTGATATAATGTGTAGTAGGTGGGTTACGATCTTCATCATATGCTAATATTGAGTATGACTTTTTCTTCAATGTTGCATGGATACAAGAAATACAATAACCTCCAAGCCAAATTAAAAAACCAGTGCTTTCATCACAATGGCATATCACACTTGCAATGTTTAATTTGCATTCTGCAATGTCATTAACTAGTCCTTGGTAATTAGCTTGCAATTGTATGTGCACATCAGTTCCACAAATTTTAATTTTTTGTGGTATATCACTTGAAGACCAAGTATTTATACCAGTATTATTATACAAAATAGTGCCAAAGTGGACAACTGCAGATATTGTATTTGAATCCCAATAGTTGCAAGGTTTAATAACAGAATAACAAATTGAATATAATGAAATTGCACAGCATTGTCTACACAAACAGAAAGAACGAATAGTTTTAATTTCTTGTAAGCCATCATTATCTGATAGGTAAGTATTTCCAATATTGTTGTTTACGTTTTGGTCAGCAGCAGTGCTTTGTACTTCTTCAATATTAACAGCTCTTAACTCAAACTGACTATTTTCACTGTATAGAGACTGGAAATGCAAAATTACATGGTTCATACTTGCTGCTTCTAACACCACACAAGTACCTTGTGGATGACTTTGACCATAGATATCCTTTGAATGTGAGTCAAAAATGTTATATTTGCCATCATTGGTGGAAAATATACAAACAGCATTGCAGTCAATTATTAATATAAATGCAGAATAGTTTTCAGCTAGGAGCAAGTCAAATGCTTCATGAAATGGCACACAATACTGAAACCCTTCAATAAAACTATATCCAATTACCCTTCCACTATAGCTCTCACTGTACTGAAGATTATAATCTGTGTCAAATACTGTTAATTGTGAAGGCAGTTCTGTAAATAATAAAATTGATTGTCTTGCTAAACATGACAAGCTTGAATACAGTTCATTACCAATATTCATTACATTAACCAGGTCTTGAGGTGACCCAATGTTGTGTCTTTTGTTGTATATAAGAGCACATAAGCACATTGCTAAACACTGCTGTCCTGCTGTTTCTCCAAATATAATCTGATTCCCTTGACTATATGGTGCACTGATTGTCTTCGTTGGATCAATATAGAACACAGGTCCTGGATTTGTCTCAATATCAGCAGATAATGCTGACCGACAGACATTCTTCACATGGTTGACATTTTTATATACCTGCTGGGTATGTAAATCACTAGTGAAGCCAGATAAATAAAGAAGACCTTCAGGAATGTTAAATCTTAAATGTTTTGCTAAACATTTAGTCCCATTTGCTTTCTTAGTCATCCCAGGGCAGTGAATATCAGGGATGCACTTTATCCAAGTATTTTGATTATGTCTACGAACATTTCTTACTATACAGGGTGTATCAGAAAAAACTAGAAGATTTTAAAATGTTCAGAAAACTATCATTTTATCAAGAAATCTCAAAAATATTTACGTTTAAGTATTTTAGCATCTCCTGGCTTATCTAAGAGTAAAAACTAGCAGAAAAATTAACCTCGAAAAGCAGGAGAACGGTTTGTAAAAGCCTCATTTTTAACCGCTTGTGCAAAGAAAATGAGATGTTGAAAATCCAAGTTCAGTTAAAGAAGTGAAAGTTTGGAATCTTTTGTGCAATGTATCGCAATTTCAAAAAATTTGATAAACATTAGGTCCGCCGCGAAACATTTCAAAATTGGATTTTTTTCCCCGTTTACTCCGCTCTCTCGTAACTTTACACGCAAGAATGATTACATGCATGAGTGATAGTTGGAATGACGTAATTACCAGCACTCTTTGTTAAATGAAAACAATAAAACAAGAGTATTCATTGTTAGTTATGTTTAAGTATGTCATTCCAACTATCACTCATGCATGTAATTATTCTTGCGTGTAAAAAGTTACGAGAGAGCGGAGTAAACGGGGAAAAAAATCCAATTTTGAAACGTTTCGCGGCGGACCTAATGTTTATCAAATTTTTTGAAATTGCGATACATTGCACAAAAGATTCCAAACTTTCACCTCTTTAACTGAACTTGGATTTTTAACGTCTCATTTTCTTTGCACAAGCGGTTAAAAATGAGGCTTTTACAAACCGTTCTCCCGCTTTTCGAGGTTAATTTTTCTGCTAGTTTTTACTGTTAGATAAGCCAGGAGATGCTAAAATACTTAGACATAAATATATTTTTGAGATATCCTGATAAAATGATAGTTTTCTGAACATTTTAAAATCTTCTAGTTTTTTCTGATACACCCTGTATAATGAAGTTGTGAAGATCTGGGTACAGACATTTTGATTCTGTGTTTCAGATTTTGTCTCAATAACCGACGTTTACCAAGCTTTCGAGTGAACCATTTCACTGGAATTCTACTGGGTTCACCGTCACACAATAGACAGCAAATGTTGAGTTCAGTTGTGTCATTTACATGTTGTTGAGAGCAGGCTATATTAAACAGTGCATGTCGTGATCGCACAGGAAGCTTCTTTACAGACATCACCTTCTTGATCTTTGACCGAGGTGTTTCTGCCATGTGCTCAGTACAGTTCGCTTTTTGTAATACATGTAAGTTTGTCTGTGGATAAGT
The DNA here is from genome assembly GCF_004324835.1 of Dendronephthya gigantea. Taxonomy (NCBI): domain Eukaryota; kingdom Metazoa; phylum Cnidaria; class Anthozoa; order Malacalcyonacea; family Nephtheidae; genus Dendronephthya; species Dendronephthya gigantea. Next base: position 61,402 of record NW_021163076.1, read on the forward strand.
TGTCGTTTCGGCGGTACTTGTGTCAAAGTTCTGATAGCTTTGTGTGCAACATTTTTGGCTAGACTTTTGGCTAGATTTTTTGCTAGATATTTGGCTTTGGCAAGATAATTGGCAGGAAAAATACTCGAAGGTACTTTCCGAATCGTGGATCATTGGCCCTGTCCGAAATTGCTCAATATCTTTAGTGTAGGCCTCACCACGAATATGCATAGGTTCATGCGCGGTGAGCGAATTGTCAAATAAAACATACTTTGTACTTACCCTATACATCTTTCGCGCAAAAACACCAAACTTTAATAAAGATACTTGTAGTTGCTTGTTGTATTATAAAATAAAGAGGCACTGTGCGAGATCAGAGAACCATATTTTTCACTTTTCAGTATACGTCATCATGGAATGCTGAGTGATAACATGGTGATAAAACAGGATAATCACATGGGATAATCAGAGCTTCCACTTAGAAGGAAATTTCCTTCCAAAAGGATTTGGAAAGATTGGAACATTTGGAAGCGTTTGGCATTTGGAAACATTTGGAAAGAAAAATAAGGGGAAAAGAGATATTCGGCCATTTCGAAGGAAAAGGAAGGAAATTTTACAATATAAACTATTTCAGTAATTTCTGGTAATTTAATAAAACGCTCTATTTATATGAGCAACATATAAGTAGAGAAGTCCTAGGCACAAGTTTGATATATCATATACTGATTAAAGTGATTGTACACTAGGCATATACTGTAAGCAAACTCCACATTTTGACCCTTCAATTTTTGCAAGAAATTTAATAGTCCCCCCCCTTCTAGTCATTTATACTCATGGCCCCAGCTTTTGCACCCTCCCTCTTCCATAAACAGGCAGTACATACAAGTCATAGTTAAATCTGCCAAATCCCTCATGATGGAAAACGTCAATTGCAAGTACAATCAGAGCTTGACATCATGCTGTCAATAACCCATTGAGTTGCATTGCTCCCTACTTCATTTCAATATATTCTTTTCACCATTGTGTTTATGTACCCCTTGCAAATTTACCTACAGTAGGAAAATCCATTGTCATATTTGCAGAGGCCCTGTTAGGGGTAAGTTGCAACAGCTGACAGGGCCCTTTTTTAGGCGACAGCGTTGTTTTGAAATCCCGATGAACGACAGCAAAAAAGGGAGAAAAGCGACAACACTCTCTATTTATATGAGCAACATATAAGTAGAGAAGTCCTAGGCACAAGTTTTATATATCATATACTGATTAAAGTGATTGTACACTAGGCATATACTGTAAGCAAACTCCACATTTTGACCCTTCAATTTTTGCAAGAAATTTAATAGTCCCCCCCCTTCTAGTCATTTATACTCATGGCCCCAGCTTTTGCACCCTCCCTCTTCCATAAACAGGCAGTACATACAAGTCATAGTGAAATCTGCCAAATCCCCCATGATGGAAAACGTCAATTGCAAGTACAATCAGAGCCTGACATCATGCTGTCAATAACCCATTGAGTTGCATTGCTCCCTACTTCATTTCAATATATTGTTTTCACCATTGTGTTTATGTACCCCTTGCAAATTTACCTACAGTAGGAAAATCCATTGTCATATTTGCAGGGGCCCTGTTAGGGGTAAGTTGCAACAGCCGACAGGGCCCTTTTTTAGGCGACAGCGTTGTTTTGAAATCCCGATGAACGACAGCAAAAAAGGGAGAGAAGCGACAGTGACACTCTTTTATTTATTTGCAACAACAACAGCGCTATATTTTAAAAAGTGACAACGACGTTGGCACAGAGAAGGCTTAGACATTTAGTCCAGTAAGGTTTCTGTAGTGGGCTAATGAGTAATGGTCATCCACATGCCGTATTTATATTCACAGGTGGATGATCCGTCAAGACGAACTACTCAACTACGCACACAAGTTCGAGATAATTCGTCTTGATGAATGATCCGTCTGTTTGCCCGTGGTTATACGCAGATGAACTAGAAGATGAACTATCTTTTGCTTGCCCAAATTCATCCAGAAAGATGATCCGTCTCTAGTATAAATCGCGCCATTCTTGCAAAATTCCGACGGAGACATTTGACACGTTTCAAAAAGCGACATTGTCGATTTAAAAACTGCGACAGCCGACATCACAAGCCCCCCCCCCTAACAGGGTGCCTTTGCAGCCCTTGCACTATTGACAGTGAGTATTGTGTTTCATTTAATATGGTATCTTGACCTTGAAAAGTTGAAAGAGGTGTCAGACTTGTAAACCTGTATTATTCCAGTCATTGCAGCCACAGTAACAGACTCGACTTGTAAACCTGTAATATTCCAGTCATTGGAGCCACAGTAACAAAGTTTAAATTTCACACGTAGTGATTAATGATGATCACTGTGGTTGTATTTCGGTCTTACACTCTTGCCGTCTTGTTAGGCTACACCATGACAGTGACAGTATTATCAATATCCTTAACAGTATTATTTGCAAAAGTAATAGAGAAAAGCATCCAAATAAACGGCAGTTTGCGCAAGCCAAATGCTGCCGAGATGACAGTATTATCAATGTTTAATATCAATACCCGTAACAGTATTATTTGCAGCAAGAACCACAGAGAAAAGCATCCAAATAAACAGCAGTTTGTGCGAGCCAAGTTACAGTATTATCAATATCCTTAACAGTATTATTTGCAGCAAGAGTAATACAGAAAAGCATCCAAATAAACGGCAGTTTGCGCAAGCCAAATGCTGCCGAGATGACAGTATTATCAATGTTTAATATCAATACCCATAACAGTATTTATATTTGCAGCAAGAGCCACAGAGAAAAGCATCCAAATAAACAGCAGTTTGCGCTAGCCAAATGTTGCCATTCCAAAGTTCTTTGTAAAATTGAACTTTTCGTCCTTTATTTCAAGTTGAAATTGATGCTAATTTGTAATTGAAATTGATGCTAAACTCGCTCGTTGTAAGCGGCCATCTTGAATACAGCGCGAATTCGAATGACGTAATTTGAAATTTTGTGGCTAAAGATCCGAGATCCGACAAAAATGCGAGGCGAAACCTTAAGTCGCTGCGGGCTACGCCCCAGCGACTAAATAGGGTGCTCCTTGGCCAACCTCGGTCCCAGGGTACTTTGGGAACAGTAGCGTAGCTAGCCCAACGATTTAGTCCTGCTATGCAAATATTTTCGTGATCATTGACTGTGAAAACAATCAATTTCTAAAGAAATGAATAATGATAATAATTTGAAATCTTCACAGCAGGAGTAAATCATCGGGCTAGCTACGCTACTGTTTGGGAAAGTATCCTCATAGTTAATTGTGGTCACATGGTTGCCCAGATTTTGGGCAGCAATTGTTGGGCTGCCCAAAATCTGGGCAACCATATGATCATGAATAACCAGGGTACTCCTCTCAAAGTACCCTGGGACCAAGGTTGTTCTTTGGCTTATTTCATCCAGAACATATTAAAGCACAAGACTCTTTCCTGGATGATTTTTTTTTCATTTTTGACAAAGTAAAACAATGAAGTAGGGTGTGATTACTGTAGGTGCCTGCAGCTTAACAAGTTAATAAACAATATGCTAATTTGTATTGTTGCTCCAATGACTTTAAAAACTAAGGATTTAAATTTTGCTCTCCGGAAAACACCACATACATATATGTTTTAGCTTTGGGTATGCATGGTGTTTTGCACAAAGTAAAACTATATTCATTTGCATAATCGCTATGCAAACCTATACAAACTGCTTAAGACTAGGATTATTACTCTCAATATGAGTCCAGTACAAATTAGCATAGTAAGGTCAACTGAGAAATTAAACTTTCAATGGTAGGTCGCCTTGATGGTGTTCCATTAATGCATTGAACAGCAATCTTCCGTAAATCCTCATAGCGATTGTAATGACAAATTAAGGAAATTACCTGGCTACATAAATATATATCACTTGCAGCTGACTGTTTTTGCCTACCACTGACTACTTCAGGAGCAATTTGGGGATGGTATTTCCCATACCTCTCTTGCTCTTTTAGACTTAATTTATAGGTTTTAGCCTTACTCATCTCTTTCATTTTGCCAAAATCAATAATAACTGCTGTATACTGATTTTCCGCATCCCCATATCCATTCCTTACCATAATGTTGTCACCTTTAATGTCACAATGAATGTAGTTCTTGCTGTGAATATGGCATTCCTTGAGGATATTGGCCCATAATGACAATCTTGAAAACACCTTCCTTACTGCAGCTTTACTCAGTGTCAGGCATTCTCCATCAAGACCGTACAATTCCAACGCAAGGAAATATGGTTTGGTAGTTGTGTTTACACCAAATACAAATGGTAAGCCTTGGAGAAGACAGAAAACAATTTATTTTGTGAATCATTTTATACCACCCCTCAGGAACAAATCCAGCACAGTGAATCAATCATCATCAAATTATATAACCCTGGATAAAACAGAATATAATTATTGTTCTCCCCAAAATGGATCATCACTGATAACCCCCGGCTGCTAGGGGCAATTGTTAGAAAATTTGAAAAATTACCTACAGTAGACAAACAAAATTAACAAATGGGCTCTAAATGGCCCAATATTGGGTCTTTGTTTGAAAAATGGCCTGCCAAATCTATTATTTGGATTAGATATGGAAATTTTCAATCCTCCTGTATCCCATTTGACCAAGGCTGGGGCAGTAAATCCACCGCTGGGTTAAACCTTTATAATAAAATTATTATATAATATACTTCGAATGAGTGCTTCAGTATTACCTAGATGGTCAAATCTCATAATCATTTTTGCTTCGTGTTCCATATCAGAAGACCTTGAATGTGATTTGAAGTACTTGACAGCCACTATTGGTCCCCCATACATTTTTTTTGCACTTTCCAAACACACCCTCACCAATTTTCGTTTTCCTATCTTCTACGTCTACCAAACTATCTGGGTGAATATGATGCATCAGGCTACAGTTATTGTTATGTGATAGCTACATATGTATTAGGTGCATGTACTTCCTGTTATACTCACTTCCGATTACGTGTAAACTATATAAGTAGCTATAGTCTTAATAAAGTTGTCTTTTTTCGGAACGTAACATGGTGGCAGCGGTAAAGCGAACCATTAAATAATAATAAACTAGCAATATTATGACTGATAGTGAACATCAGGTCGCAGAGGCGCCAGTTCCTTATGGAATACAGCCGCCAACTGGCTTAAACCTTGCAAGCAAAAATCGAAAAGAGAATTGGAAAATTTATAAACAAAGATGGAACGACTATGCAATTATTTCGCAACTACAAAGGCAGACAGAAGAATACCGGGTTGCCTTGTTTCTCTAACTCGATTGGGCCCGATGCTGTAAAGATATACAACAGTTTTGATCTACCACCTGAAGATAAACGCAAGATATCGAAAATAATGGAAAAGTTCGATAGGTATGCTGTTGGCGAGACAAACGAAACATACGAAAGATTCATATTTAACAGCAGAAAGCAGAAGGAAGATGAAACTATTGATGAATACGTGGCAGAATTGCGAACACTTGCTCAGACATGTAATTTTTGTACATGTTTGTGTGATTCCCTGCTTAGAGATCATGTTGTCTTGGGAATAAACGATGCAAACACTCGCAAGCGGTTACTAAGACAAGCAGATTTAACGCTGGCGAAGTGTATCGATATTTGTCGAAGTGATGAAGCGTCAACACGCAGATAAAGCTCTTGGGTGAAGGTACAAAGCAGGAAGGTATACATAAAGTCGTTGGGACGAAAAACAAGAACAAGTCACAAGGAAATAATGACGGATTTCAGCGAAAATCGAAGAAACTGTATCGCCAAAAAGCAGATCGTGAGCGAAGCGAAATCAAGGCTTGTAATTACTGTGGCGACAGACACAGACGTGGGCGTGAGTTTTGCAGAGCTTATGGTGAGATATGCAATTTCTGTAAGAAGTCAAATCACTTTGAAAAACAATGCAAAATGAAGCTTAGAGCACATGCCGTGAAAGCAGAAGAATTTAGTGGGGCAGACTCTAGTGATTTAGAATATTTGGATAGTGTGAATGTTAACCGGAGACGATCGCGCGTGGGCCGTGACCAGCCGAAAGAAATCTATGCAAAGATGCTCGTAAACAGTAAACCTGTGAAATTCCACATCGATTGTGGGGCGATGGTAAATGTTCTTCCGCTGAAACACGTCCAGAATAAAGAGAAAATCAAACCGACTGATCGAGTTCTGCAAATGTGGAATAAAAGTGATTAGCCAGAGGGGTCTTGTCGATTAACAATACAGAATCCAAAAGATAGTCGAAAGTATTCAGTCGAATTCATGATCGTTAAAGAGGATCTTACGCCATTACTGGGTGCCAGAGTTATTCAACAAATGGGGTTAGTAGAAATTCACATAGAAAAGTTCGAGCAAGTGCGGGTATGGAATAAAGATACCCGAAGGGAGCCAGAGACCTTGTCATTACTCTGGTAGATGAGCCCACTGATTGGGTAAGTAATTTGGCTATTGCAACGAAAGAGTCTGGTGACATTCGCCTTTGCATTGACCCTAAACAGCTCAACGGTGCTCTAAAGCGAGAAAGATACCCATACCAGTAATTGATGATGTCTTGCCTGATTTGGCTAAGGCCAAAGTGTTCACTAAAGTTGATGCACGGAATGGCTATTGGCATGTCCAGCTTGATGAACCATCCAGCAGGCTGACAACGTTCGACACGCCCTTTGGTCGGTATAGATGGAAGCGTCTGCCCTTTGGTATCTGCGCGGCCTCCGAAATATTCCAAAAGAGACTGAATCAGGCGCTAGATCGATTGGATGGCCTACTGACGGTCCATGACGATATGGTCATTTATGGTGTTGGCGAAACCGAAGAGGAAGCAATTGTGGATCATAATACGAAGCTGGAAGGGTTTTTCCAACGCTGCAGAAAGACCGGAATTAAGCTTAACAAGAAGAAATTGATGTTGCTCTGCAAGGAAATTCCATATCTTGGTCATTTAGTTACGAAAGATGGGCTAAAGCCAGACCCGTAGAAAGTGGAAGCGGTGTTGAGAATGCCAAGACCGGAAAACGTGAAAGCAGTCCGGAGATTTTGTGGGTTTGTGAACTCAAATCCACATCCACAATCTCTCGAAATTTATGCCACACCTAGCTGACGTCATGAAGCCCCTGCAACAGCTGACACACAAGGATGCGTTAGCACACAGACCATGGGAAAAGGTCGCAGCTGATATTTTCACAGTAACTGGCAAGGACTATCTAATCCTCGACTATCTAATCCTTGTTGACTATTATTCCAACTTCTGGGAAATAAATTGATTACTTGATACGAAGGCGAGCACTTGCATAAGAAAGATAAAGAGTCACTTCGCACGAAATGGCATCCCTGACGTGTTAGTTAGTGACAATGGGCCCCAGTTCTCAGCTGAGAAGTTTGCAAAGTTTACCAAGGAATGGGGTATTGAGCACCGAACAAGCAGCCCTGGACATCAACAAGCAAATGGGAAAGCAGAAGCGGCGGTAAAGATGGCAAAGAGTCTCATACGTAAAGCAGAAGCATCCAAAGGGGATATATATTTGGCGATTTTAGCACAACGCAACACCCCGACTGAGGACTTCGAATCTAGTCCGGCTCAACGGTTGCTCGGACGACGTTGTAAGACACTACTGCCGACCACCACCGCGTTATTGAAACCACAAGCGCTCAGTCGGGAGAATGTTCTGAAAGAAGGAAGAGCTAAGCAAGAAAAGCAGGCGCACTATTATAATAAAAGTGCGAAAGATCTCCCAACGTTGGAGGAAGGAGATGTGGTACGAATGAGACCATTCACAATGAACAAGAAGACTTGGGAAAAAGCAACGGTCGCCAGAAGGTTAGACGAGCGGTCATATGAAGTAGAGACCCCAGCAATATTACCGTCGAAATCGATGATCTTAAAAAACGGAAAACGTATATGACAGACGATGTGAATAATGAAGTTCTAAATCCAGAAGAGAATCGATTGAGAAGTCTCGTCCAAACACAAGGAGTGTGAAAAAGGCAAAGGAATCAGTTGAAGTATCGTCAACGGAAAAGACTGGTGGAGAAGATGCGTCAAATGAACAAAGACAGGGAAATGAGGTCATGAGCAAGTCTGTAAATCCGCGACCTTCAGTTGAAGTCAGGTCAAGGCCAAAAAGAACTACGAGAGAACCGGCATATCTAAAAGATTATGATAGACGGTGAGAGAGGAAAAAAAAAATATGGTAATTGACATTTAACTCGAACTTGGGTTATATAACGGACAGTGTTTAGTTATTTAAAATTTTGTTGTAACGATCTTAATTAGTGATATGAATTTGTTTTAATCTTATGGGACCTTTATAGTTTATTTTATATTTACTGGACAGCCCTAATGGACTTTGAAGGAAAGGAGATGTTATGTGATAGCTACATATGTATTAGGTGCATGTACTTCCTGTTATACTCACTTCCGATTACGTGTAAACTATATAAGTAGCTATAGTCTTAATAAAGTTGTTGTCTTGTTTTCGGAACGTAACAGTTATTAAACAGTAAATTCACATGAGATTGATAAAAATTTGGTTTATATTATGGGCAGGAGAGTAGCTGAGCCATGTTATGTTAGAACTACTGTATTTAACAACTGACATGTACAGTACATTACATATACACTCAGACAAAAACTGCTTGACAATACCAGCAATGAGAATAAAAACTTACAATAAACATGAATGCATGTGGCAAGTTTCCTGTGTAAGTACAGTTTTGATTGCACTCTACTCCCAGTTTATACATTCAATATTGGGTAAGTGCTTGAGATTATCTAATTTTTTATTGGCTGCAGTCCTACAGATAATTTCTGATATGGTGCACACCTACAGGTCATAATGTTGTGCACATAATTATTATGAAGCCAAGTTTACGAAAAATATTTGTCACACAAGCAGTGAAGCAAAGGTAGTTTGTATGGACAAAAATTGATGGCGACACTACACTATAACTCTATAGGAAAGTTCTTTGCGCAGCCTGTGGTTTACTGGTTTGGTGGCAAACCAGCGCCCATGATCCTTGCTTCTCGGTGCATATTCTAATGTACTTTGCAAAAGTCATGTAGAGTTATAGTATAATGTCTCTGAGCAGTTTTAAATGCAGCATTTCCAGAGAATAAAGTATCCGATATTCAAATCATTTTGCAAGAGATTCAAATACGTTTAAAAAAATACAATATTACTACAATCATAATTTAGACTGGGGCTCCTGTGCAATTCCTGATATCAAAAAACCTCATCCAATTATTATTCACCAAGAATATTCTGGATCCCCCCCCCAACAATAAATGTACAGTGGTGCTAAAACCCTGGTTTCTTCCTCATTGATAATTCATATACGTAATAATATATTTCTAAGGTTGGCAACTGGCAAGTAATAAGGAATATATTATGTACAGTATATGAACTATGATGGATTGTCAATGGGCAGCCTACGATCGTACAAATACATGTACGTCGCTAAATAAACTGCAAACATTGAAACATTTTATATTGACAAAGTAAATGCACTGACAGTCCTTGATCATGATAGGAAGATGCAGTGCCAGTATTAAAAAAAACAGACAATTATTATTGAATATTTGTGAAGGGATTACTTACGAAACAACACTACTCCTGTCACATCTTTCTTCCTTCCACTTCTTCCAGAAAACAACTGCTTTCTTCCAGTTAGTTTCTGCACGCAAATACGCTTCCCTGATTTCGACAGCTTGAGCTTCGTTGACCTGCTTCGTTACTCGAGCCACAAGATTTAACTTCTTTTGCTTCTTTGATATTTTGTTTTCTTCTTGACACTTTCTCTTTCTTCTCTTGCGTTTCTTGAGCCGAATCTCATCACTCGTATTTGGTCGTGAGAGTCGACCTTGTTTAGCGTTCCTGTTCTGTGCTGTTGGTGCTGGGATTTCTCCCAGATTGCTGCACATCCCACTGTTAGTAAGTGCACCCACGCCTCACTGTGTGGAAAACCTCGCTAGAATGCGCCATTCCGGCCGGTTTTGCACAAGCTCTCAACCACCAGACAGTTCAAAACGCAAACAACGCAAGAAAACAGATAAAATTGCAATCTTTTGTTGATCTTTTGCTTCTAGCTTTAACACAATGAAGAACACTTTTAAAATGTGGAAAATTTTGGCGGGTGAAAGCGCGTTTTTATTTTCATAAGCTTGTGCTTCCATTGTAATGAGTACTTTTTCCTTCGACACAGCACGTATCGGCATGTAGCCATGTACAAATTCTCCTATAGTTTACCGTTCAATTTTGTTTTCAAGTTTTCTTATAAACCCTAAAAATATATGCAATTCTTCAAGAATCAAAAGATTCATATTTCAAAAGCAAACGGTGGTTGGTAAAACTCTGCGTCTCTTGACACCATAAAAAGCTAGTGTTTCTATAGTCTGTTTATTAAACAATGAGCGTCGGAATGTCGGATCATTATGTGTAGTAGCTGGAGAAAGTTGTGGAATAAAATAAAGCTCTTCGGGAGCAAATGAAGCAGATGGCGGACAACGAGAAGGTAATACTAGGCGACCTGCACAAGAAGATTGATTGTCTTCAATCACAAAACTCCTCAAGACGTGCACGACAGACAGGGCCATCTTTACGAATTCCAAAACTCTGCAAGGTATGTATGTACCACTGCTATGTTGAACTATGTGCATTAAATATTTATATCTTCTACATTATATGTATTAATGAATGTCCGAAGCGTTAATTTTTTACATCGCCACAAGGAAACACAGCAGTTGAGGTATTTCTTTTGTTTAACTTTTATCTTATATTGGCATTTTATTCAAAATTGAGAGTTTATAAGGAACTTAAATAAAGTAATATTTTTGGATATTCAACGGAAAGTGGCGATATGCGTTATTATAATTAGTCAGTGTTCTATATTTTAGCGCCAAAAATGTCCTGCTGTGAAGATATTTGGTCACCTGTTTGTTTTACATAGCATTAGCTTTATCTGTATAATATAGCATTTACCAAGAGCATACCATTATAAAATTATAAACTAGATTTACAAGTGAGTAACCAGCTCCTTATTATACATCTTTTATACTGTACAGAATGATGTCCGAAGGAAACTGAAGCTACTTGAGGATTCAAGAGAAAATGAGTTTGTTCGCTTGAATGAAAGGTATTGAAACTGCCATGCCCCATGATAACATAATAATAAATGTTGAATTTAGGTGATAGTTCAGAGATGCATGATATTTGATAATGGCTTAGAACTAGTCCAATTCACCCTTTTTATTATCTTGAACTGACATGCCAGTGTATGTAGGTAGAGAAAATAACAAAATGCTTTGGTTGAACTGTGTACCGCTTGCTACCTGGTAGCAGTACACAGTTCAATCGAACCCTTTTTATTATAACTGCCCATTAATATAATGCACAATATGCACCCTGCTTGTTTTTTTTTACCATGCCTATCACCAAGCAAACTTACCCATCAAGGGGGTCTTGCAGAATGGGTTAACCAGAAATCTGCCAGCTTTAACCATTAATACACAATTATGCACCCCATGTACCTTTTATTATTTTTACTCTGTCTAATGCCACATAATTTGACTAAAACCAACAATTTTTGAAATGGGAAGGGAAGAGTCCTGCTGGCTGATGGGTTATTGTTGATTTTGATGTGTTAACTTTTTTCTTGTCTGATTTTTCTATCTGTAATTCAGTACTTTTTATTATCAAACAAAGTTCTGCCAGCATAATTTTATGTGTTCAAATACACATGAATGATCATGAATGTGCATAATAATATAACTTCATGCTACATTGTGTCATGGCATTTATTGAAATACCATAAACCTCAAAATATAAGCCCCCCCCCAAAAAAATATATAAGCCTACCTGAATAAGCCCACTATGTTTTCTATTGCACTCAAATTACTCACTATTTTCCTGTTTATGACTGACAATAAATACTTTACAGTTTCTCTTGATTGTCCATGTAAAACCCTGCCCCCTGTAAATAAGCCCCCTGTACTGTATAAGCCACCAAAAATGCTTAAATGAGTGAATATTAGGGGGTATATAGCAAATATCCTATATGCATAAAATAACAGAAGTGAAAATTGTGCCAGCAGAAATTATAATATGCCTATACTAATAACTAAAGCCTTGTTCAAAAGGACCCAACATTGTTGACCCAACACAATCCAACAATTTTCAAATGACGTTTGGTGCTGTTTCAATCCCAATTATTTAAGGGCATAGGATTTCAACGCGGATAAATCTTATAGAATTTTAAAAAAATTTAAAAAATAAGCAGTTCATAGTTGCATGATGTTGGGCCAACATTGTTGCATCCATATAAACAGGTCCTAAGGCCCTAGGCGAGATCCCACTCACTAATACATTTCCCTATTGAAAGTTGTTTTCGTTTATATGAGAGGAGAGCCAGCCCTACCAGCCCTCTGATTTTGGATGCCATAATAAAAATAATGAGTTGCACAGAAGCCATTAAGTGCAACTTGCAAAAGGAAGCCAGCCTTTAGAAGTAGGGCTGATATTTCTCATGTAAACATGCGGTGAAAATCAGCCCAACTGTTAGGGCTAGCCCTTTGTGTAGGGTTCATATAAATTACAACAACCCCTAAATTCTAATTATTCCATTCTCACAGCATAGAATCAGAACATAACATAAAAGTGTTTCACACTGTGGTGACTGAACTGAAACTAGAATATGGGGGTGATGATAAATGCCCATGGACATTGTTGCAGTTGAAATGTATGCATCTGATACTCACAAGTATTTGAATTGTATGGCTCCAGACAACATGTAAATGGAACCACAATGTGTGACAATTAATGTAACATTACAAGTGATTGACTTATTGTGTTGTTGAAGTATTTTAAATATTTTGTCTTGTTTGTTCCAATATATAACCCCCCCTGTGGATGAGGTCCAATCATATATATCATATACCCTTCAGAAATTTACGGAGACCATAAACGTTCCAGAAGACAGGGTGGAAACGCAAGCTAAAGCGGTAACGTTGCTGATGCCACCTCCATGATACAGCCTAATTTAGCCTTATTTGGAACCCTGTAACTTCACTAAAAATATATTTCAGGACTTTGTATTTACATATTTTAAACAAGAATGGCAATGCTGGTGAAACTATCGACTTTTTACTCTTTTAGGGTATAACAAAGCTAAAAACCACCATTGAATGCTTGTATTTTTATTGAGTACAGAAACAGCACCATTGTTGTTATTGAAGAAGTTTAACGAAAACATTCCATGGAGATTTTTAGACTTGTTACCCAACCACCACCCCACCCCCCCGCCGGAGAAGTTTGAAAAGTCAATAATTTCATCGATATTTCTATTCTTGTTTACAAGAGTAAATGTAAAGTCTTGAAATGTTTTTAAAGTGAAGTTACAGGGTTCCAAATGAAGCGTATCATGGATGTGGCGTCAACTTTAGCTTGCGTTTCCAGTCCCTGTCTTCTGCAAAGTCTCTGCTGAGACTACTGAGTCTAACTACTCCAATGTTCTCCTCAATTTCCCCAAATTGAATATTTTTTGATTTTATACAAAAATATTCATAGATCAAAAGCTCTTGTTTTCTCAAAGGCAATTTCTACGTCCATACCACTTGGAAAGCACTAGTTCTTATCTGATCACGGAAGTTAAAACAAGTCGGGCGAAGTTAGTACTTGGATGGGTGACCTCTTAGGAACACTTCGTGTCGTAGGCTCCTTTTGATTTATTCATAGCAAATTATTCCAATCTTCTCATCAATTTGCCCAAAGGAATATTTTTGTTTAACTTTCCCCAAAAATATTCATAGATCAAAAGCTGCTGTTTTTGCAAAGGCAATGTCTATGTCCATACCACTGGGAAAGCACAGGTTCTCGTCTGATCACCACAGTTAAAACAAGTCGGGCGAGGTTAGTACTTGGATAGATGACCTATTGGGAATACCTTGTGTTTTAGGCTCCTTTTGATTTATTTATAGAAAATTATTCCAATGTTCTGATCAATTTGCCCTAAAGGAATATTTTTTTTATTTTATCCAAAAATATTCATAGATCAAAAGCTCTTGTTTTCTCAAGTGCAATGTCAACGTCCATACCACTTGCAAAAAACAGGTTTTCGTCTGATCACTAAAGTTAAAACAAATCGGGCGAAGTTAGTACCTGGATGCGTGACCTCTTGGGAATACTTTGTGTTGTAGGCTCCTTTTAATTTTTTCATTGAAAATTATTCCAATCTTCTCATCAATTTGCCCAAAAGGAATATTTTTGTTTAACTTTCCCCAAAAATATTCATAGATTAAAATTTCTTCTTTTCTTAAACAAGATGTCTACGTCCATACCACTTGGAAAGCACAGGATCTCGTCTGATCACCAAAGTTAAAACAAGTCGGGCGAAGTTAGTACTTGGATTGGTAACCTCTTGGGAATACTTCATGTCGTAGGCTCCTTTTGATTTATTCATTGAAAATTATTCCAATGTTCTCATCAATTTGCCCTAAAGGAATATTTTTTTTAATTTTATCCAAAAATATTCATAGATCAAAAGCTCTTGTTTTCTCGAAGGTAATGCCTATGTCCATGCCACTTGGAATGCACAGGTTCTCGGCTGATCACCAAAGTTAAAACAAGTCGGGCGAAGTTAGTACTTAGATGGGTGACCTCTTAGGAATATTTCGTGTCGTAGGCTCCTTTAGATTTATCTATAAATTATTTGTTTAACTTTCCCCAAAAATATTCAAAGATCAAAAGCTCTTGTTTTCGCTAAGGCAATGTCTACCTCCATACCACTTGGAAAGCATAGGTTCTCGTCTGATCACCAAAGTTAAAACCAGTCGGACAAAGTTAGTACTTGGAAGGGTGACCTCTTGGGAATACTTTGTGTCGTAGGCTCCTTTTTATTTATTCATAGAAAATTATTGCAATGTTCTCATCAATTTGCCCAAAAGGAATATTTTGGTTTAACTTTCCCCAAAAATATTCACAGATTAAAATTTCTTGTTTTCTTGAACAAGATGTCTACGTCCATACCACTTGGAAAGCAATGGTTCTTGTTTGATCACCGGAGTTGAAGCAAGTCGGGCGAAGTTAGTACTTGGATGAATGACCTCTTGGGAATACTTCATGTCGTAGGCTCCCTGTGAATTATCCATAGAAAATTATTCCAATGTTCTTATAAATTTGCCCAAAAGGAATATTTTTGTTTAACTTTCCCCAAAAATATTCATAGATCAAAAGCTCTTGTTTCCTCAAAAAAAATGTCTACGTCAAACGTTTTTTGATTTTATACAAAAATATTCATAGATCAAAATCTCTTGTTTTCGCAAGGGCAACGTTGACGTCCATGCCACTTGGAAAGCACAGGTTCTTGTCGGATCACCAAAGTTAAAGCAAGTTGGGCAAAGTTAGTACTTGGATAGGTGACCTCTTGGGAATACTTCATATCGTAGGCTCCTGTTGATTTATCCATAGAAAATTGTTCCAATGTTCTTATAAATTTGCCCAAAAGGAATATTTTTGTTCAACTTTCCCAAAAAATATTCATAGATTAAAATTTCTTGTTTTCTCAAACAAGATGTCTATGTCCATACCACTTGGAAAGCACAGGTTCTCGTCAGATCACCAAAGTTAAAACAAATCAGGCGAAGTTAGTACTTGGATGGGTAACCTTTTAGGAATATTTCGTGTCGTAGCTCCTTTTTATTTATTCATAGAAAATTATTCCAATCATCTCTTTGCCCAAAAGGAATATTTTTGTTTAAACGTTTAAAAAGATTAAACATTCTTGTTTTCTCAAACAAGATGTCTATGTCTATACCACTTGGAAAGCACAGGTTCTCGTCTGGTCAACAAAGTTCAAACAAGTCGGCGAAGTTAGTACTTGGATAGGTGACCTCTTGGGAATACTTCTCAAATTCTCTAGCAAACAAACTGCAAACAAATTGATGAGAACATCGGCCTACAACATATTATTCCTAAGAGGTCACCCATCCAAGTACTAACTTCACCCGACTTGTTTTAGCTTGGTGATCAGACGAGAACCTGTGCTTTCAGAGTGGTATGGACGTAGACATTGCCTTTGTGAAAACAAGAGCTTTTTATCTATGA
Source organism: Dendronephthya gigantea (assembly GCF_004324835.1). Classification (NCBI taxonomy): domain Eukaryota; kingdom Metazoa; phylum Cnidaria; class Anthozoa; order Malacalcyonacea; family Nephtheidae; genus Dendronephthya; species Dendronephthya gigantea. The sequence continues at coordinate 77,524 of NW_021163076.1, forward strand.
ATATTTTTGGGGAAAGTTAAACAAAAATATTCCTTTTAGGCAAATTGATGAGAAGATTGGAATAATTTTCTATGAATAAATCAAAAGGAGCCTACAACACGAAATATTCCTAAGAGGTCACCCATCCAAGTACTAACCTCGCCCGACTTTTTTTTAACTTTGGTGATCAGACGAGAACCTGTGCATTCGAAGTGGTATGGAGGTAGGCATTGCCTTCGAGAAAACAAGAGCTTTTAATCTATGATAATTTTTGGATATAATAAAAAAATACTCCTTTAGGGCAAATTGATGAGAACATTGGAATAATTTTCTATGAATAAATGAAAAGGAGCCCACGACATGAAGTATTTCGAAGGGGTTACCCATCCAAGTACCAACTTCGCCCCACTTGTTTTAACTTCGGTGATCCGATGAGAACCTGTGCTTTCTAAGTGGTATGGACGTAGACATTGCCTTTGAGGAAACAAGAGCTTTTCATCGGTGAATATTTTTGTTTAAAATAAAAAAAATATTCCTTTTGGGGAAATTGATGAGAACATTGGAATAATTTTCTATGAATAAATCAAATGGAGGCCACGACAGGAAGTATTCCACAGAGGTGACCTATCCAAGTACTAACTTCGCCCGACTTGTTTTAACTTTGTAGATCAGACGAGAACCTGTGCTTTCCAAGTGGTATGGACATAGACATCTTGTTTGCGAAAACAAGAAATTTTGATCTATGAATATTTTGGATAAAATTAAAAAAAAATATTCCTTTAGGGCAAATGATGAGAACATTGGAATAATTTTCTATGAATAAATTAAAAGCAGCCTAGGACACGAAGTATTCCCAAGAAGTTACCCATCCAAGTACTAACTTCTCCCAACTTGTTTTGGATTGGAATAATTTTCTATGAATAAATCAAAAGGAGGCCACAACACAAAGTATTCTAAAGAGGTCACGCATCCAAGTACCAACTTCGCCTGACTTGTTCAAACTTCGGGGATCAGACAAGAATCAGTGCTTTCCAAGTGGTATGGACATAGGCAAGAGCTTTTGATCTATGAATATTTTTGAATAAAATAAAAAAAAATACTCCTTTAGGACAAATTGATGAGAACATTGGAATAATTTTCTATGAATAAATGAAAAGGAGCCCACGACATGAAGTATTTCGAAGGGGTTACCCATCCAAGTACCAACTTCGCCCCACTTGTTTTAACTTCGGTGATCCGATGAGAACCTGTGCTTTCTAAGTGGTATGGACGTAGACATTGCCTTTGAGGAAACAAGAGCTTTTCATCAGTGAATATTTTTGTTTAAAATAAAAAAAATATTCCTTTAGGGCAAATGATGAGAACATTGGAATAATTTTCTATGAATAAATTAAAAGCAGCCTACGACACGAAGTATTCCCAAGAAGTTACCCATCCAAGTACTAACTTCTCCCAACTTGTTTTGGATTGGAATAATTTTCTATGAATAAATCAAAAGGAGGCCACAACACAAAGTATTCTAAAGAGGTCACGCATCCAAGTACCAACTTCGCCTGACTTGTTCAAACTTCGGGGATCAGACAAGAATCAGTGCTTTCCAAATGGTATGGACATAGGCAAGAGCTTTTGATCTATGAATATTTTTGAATAAAATAAAAAAAAAATATTCCTTTAAGGCAAATTGATGAGAAGGTTGGAATAATTTTCTATGAATAAATCAAAAGAAGCCTAGGACACGAAGTATCCCCAAGAGTTCACCCATCAAAGTACTAACTTCACGCAACTTGTTTAAACTTTGGTGATCAGATGAGAAGCTGTGCTTTCCAAGTGGTATGGACGTAGACATTGCCTTTGCGAAAACAAGAGGTTTTGATCTATGAATATTTTTTGATAAAATTAAAAAAAAATATTCCTTTTGGGCAAATTGATGAGAACATTGGAATAGTTTTCTATGAATAAATAAAAAGGAGCCTATGACCTGAAGTATTCCAAGGAGTTCACCCATCCAGGTACTAACTTTGCCCGACCTGTTTTTACTTTTGTGATCAAACGAGAACCTGTGCTTTCCAAGTGGTATGGGCGTAGACATTTTGTTTGAGGAAACAAGAAATTATAATCTATGAATATTTTTCGGGAAAGTTTAACAAAAATATTCCTTTTGGGCAAATTGATGAAAAGATTGGAATAATTTTCTATGAATAAATCAAGAGGAGCCTACAACATGAAGTATTCCCAAGAGGTCATCCATCCAGGTGCTAACTTTGCCCGCCTTGTTTTAACTTTATATAAATCAAAAGGAGCCTACGACACGAAATATTCCTAAGAGGTCAAATTTGATGGTAGGATGGAAATTGTTGACGTATTTAAGAAATTTTTCCAGTTTGTCAGTGCTATGTGTCCAGATTGCAAATATGTCATCTATAAATCTTATCCATTCAATAGGTATAAGATTTTCAGGAGCTTGTTGGAGGAGCTCCTGTTCAAGTGCTGCCATGAATATGTTTGCATAGGTAGGTGCCATTGGTGATCCCATAGCAGTGCCGTGAATTTGTAGGAAGTGTTTGTTGTTAAAAGCAAAGGCGTTCTTCTTATGTACAAGGGATAGGATGTCATGAACTAGTTTATCCATTTCAGGGGTAATTGTGTTGATTTCTTTCAACATGTCTATACAGGCTTGGATGCCTTGATCATTAGGTATGTTGGTATAGACACTTCTTACGTCAATAGTAATAAGTATGAAGTTGTCTGGTAGTGTGTTATTCTGAGCAAATATCCGGCATAGAAAGTCTGTAGTGTCCTGGACATATGATGGTATGTGTTGTAGGAGTGGTTTGAGTAGATGGTCAGCATATTGAGAAAGCTTGACTGTTGGTCCACCACAACCGGAGACGATAGGTCGACCTGGAATGTTAGTTTTGTGTATTTTGGGTAAAAGGTAAAGTTGTGGTGTCCTGGCTTGATTGTCTGTTGTGAGATATTTAAATGTTGTGTTGTCAATGGCCTTAGATTTGTGGAGTTTGTGTGCTAGGGTTTTGGTTTCAGTTAAAATTTCAGGGGTCGGGTCATGTGTTAGTTTCTGGTAGTGTTTCTCATTATAGAGTTGTCTATATGCCTCAGTAAGATAATTTTCCATTGGCCATATCACAATGGCTCCTCCTTTGTCTGCTGGTTTGATTATTATATCATCATCGTTTTTCAGATCATGGATGGTTTTGAGGCTTTGTGAGGATATGTTGGTTTTTGTAGTTTGTTTTTGTGTTCCAAATTCAGTTTTGAGATCGTAGAGTACATTTGATATGTATTCTAACAGGTTGCTGTTGTCGGGGTTTGGTGCTGTGAAGTTACTGGGTAGTTTAAATGGATGTTTTTTAGTGTCCTTTCTGTTTCTGAAGAAATATTTATTGTACATGCTTTTTTTATTTCAGAAAAGAGTCATATGGTCTTGTATGGTGTGTGTTTGGGTGTCGGGACAAAGGTAAGACCTTTTGACAGGGTTTTTTGTGCTTCATGTGAGATGGGTTTGTTAAAGAGGTTGACAATAGTATTGTGTTGGGAGTTATATTTGAGTTTTTTATGTAGTTTATTTTTGCTTTTGTGTCTGTTGTTATTTGTGTTTCGTTGTGTTTTCAAATATTTTAGGATGTTTCATTTGTTGTAATTGTTTGTATCTGTGTTGAGTTTTAGTTGGTTTTTTGTTATTTGTGGTGTGTGGGTTTGTTGCGTGTTAGAAAATCCAGGTTTTGTTGTTGTGTGTTGTTGTTCAAGTGAGATGGAATGTTTATGTGAGGTGCTGATCGTTGCTCATTGTTGTTTGGTTGATGGGTTCGGTGTCTGTTGTTATTATCAATCTCATACATGTAACCAGAAAACAGCCCCCCTTGTTTATTCACACACCCCTAACACACTTACTAACAAACACAACGATCACTACTTAAATGGAACTATTACTCACAAAGGATAACCTTAATTTTTAATTTTTAGTCCCATTCAACTCCACAAATCGAAGCAACCTGACCAAAAACCCTACCGAAAACCCAACCGACCCCCAGAATATATGTCCATTGATAACCCTGACAACACAATCCCCATCCTTGACACTAACCCATGCCCAATCCAACCCAACCCCCCACCCTCACCTGACATGTCTGACGAACAGATAGATGAATTTTTACTGACGACGGAGACATAACAGACTTGGACACCTCCCTTATTTTTGGCCACAAATTGATCACATCCGATCAAGAAACTGATTCAATAATAGAAGGCCTACATAAAGGAAAACAAAAACTTTTAAACAAAGAAGACGAAAACCCAGAGACAAACAACACACCCCAAATCACAACTTAACCCCAAATCACAACCAACACCACACCACACAATGACCTACCACAATCCATTCCCAACCCCAACAGCATAACACCACACCTCCTGGAAACATTCCGCATTATTAGCACACAGAAAACCAAATTATCAAAACTCAAATGCACACTTGACGAACTGGAGGAACACAAAAAAGCACAGACACTACCCCCTGGACTAGAAATCACACACAAAATACAACATAAATCTGCACAAATCAACAACAAATGTGACACAACGACTGCCAACAACATACTACAACAAACAGGCGCCATTGCAACCAAATACACAAAACAAGCCTGCCTAGCACCATCCCACAATCGCAACATAAAACTTAAACAACTTAACAACAGAAATACCAGAATCACTCCAACAACCTCCTCACCCCATAGGACACCATACAGAACAACCAGCCAACCAACCAACAAACCCACACACACATCGACCAACAGACACAAACCAAAACCCCTCATGCAAACCCACACCCCAGACCACCACAAACCCGGAACAACTAGCACAACAACAGTAACAAGAACACCACAACTTTGAAAATCAACACAATTACCCCTGAAATGGATAAACTAGTTTATGACATCCTATCCCTTGTACATAAGAAGAACGCCTTTGCTTTTAACAACAAACACTTCCTACAAACTCACGGCACTGCTATGGAATCACCAATGGCACCTACCTATGCAAACATATTCATGGCAGCACTTGAACAGGAGCTCCTCCAACAAGCTCCTGAAAATCTTATACCTATTGAATGGATAAGATTTATAGATGACATATTTGGACACATGGCACTGACAAATTGGAAAAAGTTCTTAAATACATCAACAATTTCCATCTTACCATCCAATTTGACTTTTCCTTCTCTGAGGAGTCTGTCAACTTTCTTGACACAACTATCTACAAAAACAAAAACAACAAACTGGAATTGGACCTGTACATTAAACCAACTGACAAAACCCTTCTACTACACAAAACCTCATTTCACCCCACCACATGCAAGAATGCAGTCATCTACAGTCAGGCTCCGTAATACAGACGCATAATTACAGACAACAACAAATTACAACAACGACTAAACCACCTCCTGATTGCACTGATCCATCGCGGATATGACCATGACACCATCACCACTAACTTCAACAAGGCCCTACAATACACCCAAACAGACCTACTGAATAGGAAACAAAACCAAAAAAACACAAGCTGCCCAATTTTCTCCATTCCATACAACACAAACACAAAATACATTGCAAACATCCTATGAAACACTGGAACATATTGGAGAATGACCCCACACTGAGGAGTCTATGGCAAGAACCTCCAATTGTAGCCTACCAACGTAATACTAACCTGAGAGAGACACTTATCACAGCAAAACTTAATACCAGACACAACACCAACAAGACATAACAACATTCCATAACCCAAGTCACCCAAGTCGTCCATCAACCCCAAACCTAACCAAAACCTCCACACCATCCTGAACACAGAGATACAAAATTTTAACCACCCCCAATTGACATTATGTCTGAATACCACCTTGAAAACACCAGAGTGGATATAACAAACCAAAGGTCTCACCTGTGAAAACAACAAAACTACATGACCTTAACCAGTCACCTCAAATCTGGCATCCTGGGCATCCTGCTGACATAAGTATAAAAAAATAATTTTTAAAAATACTTGTCCTTAGCAGAAGTAGGCCATAAATGTGACCAGAAGCCTGAACAAAACCTAAATGTTCTACCACACGGATTAAATACACTTCAAATCAAACCACATGAACATGGTTACGGGTAACATAGTCACGTTAAACAATCCTTATGTAATATAATGTACAATCCATATATATTTATGGTAATTCAAACGCATGACAACGTCCACATCGACCTCGAATTACCGATGATAATTCACACACCAACTAAATAATGATATCTATATACCTACAACCTTACACTCACAATTATATGCACGTTTTACAAGCTTATTATAAAATATCAAAATTCATACAAACCTTAAAAACCTTTACTACCTCAAATTGATAACCCTATTCACGATTGAAACCCTCACAGTTGATGCATCGCCGAACATCGACCCACTAAAAAATTTTTTAGGACCCGGGGTAGTTTACTACCCACAGATGACGATATCGCACTGTAATTCTGTAATTCCTCACCAAAAATCCAAAACACTTCAACCATACTTGTTTTAATTCATGACTACGGTAATAAAACGAAACTTTAACAATTATAAACAACCATACCACATGAAGTACAACCCACGACCAAAACACAGTTAAACCTCGGATGTCCACACACAACCATAATTGACACGTAAACCCCCACTATCCCCAACACAGACTTTGACACCTGACCTCAGTGACGTAACATATTAACGCATTTTATGCACACACGTGTAATCCTTGACCCCTTTTCGATCAAGCCTCTTGAACGAATACAAGCTCGAACACAAGCTCTGCTCTTAAGCAATTCCCGAAGCAACTTTTAAGTAAATTTACACTCGGTTTCACATCAACCCTGAGATGGCTCACCGCGTTTGGTTTATCGAAGGTCAACAACAGCTTTGGTAAGACACACAGTTCAATTTTACCATTTTACCTTTTACGAATACACTCTCACGCAGGTTTGATAACTTACTTTGATTCTTTATGATTCTCCTATAAACACACACCACTTTTACTCACTTCTTATCTTCATGGTTCTGTCACACAAAGCCAACCCTGCTCCCCACTGACGAGTCCGCAAAAGGATGAAACGCTGCGTACGGGGATACTGATTCGCACGCTTGCCTTTCTTGTCTTGTTTTACTTTTCTACCTACCTCCTTACATAACCTTGATTTAAACACCACCAACAACGCTACACAACCTATTACTACACACGTAACTACATAGTTTCTTTAAGAACTCCATCATACACAAACAAAACCCTTTTTACAAAAAAATTTATTTCAAACACACCACATGGTTGGCAATTGTCCAACAAATTCCCAACTACCCCATCTGGTTATTTTTATTTCGATTTCTACGCCCCTTAATTCGCAATTAACTAGTTATTCAACAAATTACTCATTATGTTCCCCTTTTGCCCACATATACATAACGTCCTAATTTTTTCTCTAGTTTGTTTAATTCAGACATTTGTTACAAATTAACTTATAACTATATAAGAACTAAAATATGGTTCCAATTACCTATGTCAAAATATAAAATAAACCCTCAATTTGCAATTAACTATTCAACAAATTACTCATTATGTTCCCCTTTTGCCCCACATATACATAACATCCTATTTTTTTCTCTAGTTTGTTTAATTCAGACAATTGTTACAAATTAACTTATAACTATATAAGAACTACAATATGGTTCCAATTACCTATGTCAAAATATAAAACAAACATGGAAAGATCTCCTTCTCCTACTTGAAGGAGAGACAGTTAAGCTACCTGCTCCCAAGAATCATTTTGCCAGTGATGTTGTCATATCTTCTGATGTCCCTATTTTCGTATAAAGGGCCTTACAACGTGGAAGACGTGCGTGAGACAGATGATGATCAGTTGTTGGAGAATGATCCGCTTCAAACATGCATTCGAGGAGAAAGATCCGCTTCAAACATGCGTTTGAGGAGAAGATCAAAAGAAAGTGGAGCCTTGTGGAAGTTGTTTTGCTCAGCTTATACTATTTGGACAGAAATGAGATTAACATTCGAAATAACTTGGTGCAATAATTTTGGCTCACTGAGGACAAATTTAAACGAAAGTATTAAAACAGTTATGTTTGACTATATGATTATGTTATATACATGATAATGTGCTTCGCACAATCTGATCGAGTTACCCACGAGTTACCCTAAAAATCAATATATGTTTCACTATAAAATAACGAGTTACCGCAAGAAAATTAGAAAACAAAATTAATTATTTTTTAATTTTTATTGGTAACTCGTTCTATTATAGTGAAAAGTACATTGATTTTTAAGGTAACTCGTGGGTAACTTGTTCGTTATATAACACTTTATTACTAATAAAGTTTATATTGCAATACAGATTACATCGACATCAACATCAGTTTAAATTCTGTAGGAGATTAGACACTACAATTGTCTAATTGTCTTGTGGCCCATCAATATCAAGAATACCCAAACTTCTTTATGAAACAAAACCTGAAAAACACACTAGGCAAAAAACAAGTCTTAACGAAGTCACACAAATACAGTTTGATTCTTTTATGAAAATCTGAGAATTGGTACTACAGAATGAAGCGTCGTAGGGAGCTTTTCTCGAAGAGTGGGCCTCAAGCAAGTTGGAAAAGAAAAGGATGCGAAGCGACCAGGAAATACACCCAGTGATATTCTGGTGCAACGTATGTCATCGACAGCTTTGGGAAGACTAAAGAAATATGAACCTCTAGATACTAGGGACTTTGTCCCTTTTGGTGAATATGATGAGCTTAACATCGAAAATATCAAAGATGCTAGTGAGCAGTTCTACAAGGCCCCGCAAGGTTCTTGCAATATATTGGCATCAGACAATTGAACAAATGCCCATCCTGCATGGAAATCGAAGAAATAAAAGGCAAGAAAGTTTATTTTATTGGATTTCTACAGCCAATCGATTCTTCTCAAGTCAGCATCCGTGCCTCTGCCAAAGCTAAACATCAAGCAAATTCCGCTCCAACAGTTTCTCCAAACAAGAGTGAGTCACACAGAAGAAATGTATTTAACGCCTACTGTTTACCCAAAGTCATTGTCAGTCAATAAGTGAGTTGATGAAAGCTGGTAAACTAGTCAAGCCTCCAAAGACTGCTGTTTTGCATTTGGAGGCTTTTGATGTCCAAAATTGTCACTGGTCAACAAACGCCGCTTCAATAACGTTGGAAATAGAAGATAAGCCATTCGCCAGCGGTTGTTTTTGTGATGCCTTCCTCGCAAAGTGCAGTGATGCCTCGTCCAATATGCTAGGCGAGGGGGTGATAAAAAGTATCAGGATGCTGCCTTTAAAACTATACAGGAAACTTTGAAAATTACTGTAGAGGCACACACACAGAAACAAGTCCAAATGCACAGTGTTGCTAGAAATATAACCCAACGGTTTTCTGCTAAAACCCCAGTAGAATTTGGACAAATGTTCTCATATGGCAAAGTGTTTTACGCATGTTAGAAAATGTTCCTGTTACAGTCGAAGCCTTTATCCCAGGGGAATTCACTAAAATATATTAACAACAACGGGGTATACAGTAGGCGCCAAAAGAATGAGTCCACTAGGTATTAAAAGCTTTTCCTTAATTTTTAATCATATTTATAACTATGTCACAACAATGTTTAATTTTACCTGTAAAAATTATGAATTTCAGTACTTGGTGTGTCCTGAACTCTTTTTGGCATGGATTTAACAAGATTTTGAAGTGTTGATGGTTTAACCTTATTCCAGCATGTAGAAAGTACATCCCATAGCCTGTCATGGCATGTCACTTCATGTTTTACTTTTTCTCTTTTTAATTCATTCCATAAATGTTTGATTGGATTAACATCAGGAGATTGAGGAGGAAACTCCACAAATTTCAATTCACCTTGGATTTCTTTGTTCTTTAAATATTTTTTGCACAAGTGAGAGCTGTGTTTGAGATCGTTATCTTGTACCAAGGTAAAACCTCTCCCTCATAACCTCTTGCCAGATGGCAAAGCATGCCTTTGGAGAATAGAATGGTATTGCTTTTTTTCAAGATTGCCTCTTATCCTATAAAGATCTCAAATGCTGTTAAAGCTGAAACAACCCCAGACTTGGGTGTTTTCACCTCTGTGCTTCAGTGAGGACCTGAGACACTTAGTTAACAATCTTTCACCACTTCCTCTTCTCACATAAACACGGCGATTTTACCCACGGCGATTTTACCCAAACTTTGATTCATCTGTGATAAGTACTCTTTTCCAGTGTTCTATGCTGTGTAATTTTTATACTTTTTTGCCTACAACATTCTCTTCTGCTTATTTATTGGACGCAGCAATGGTTTAGAGGCTGCAGTTCTTTCAGACCACTTGCATTTAATCTTCTTCTTACTGTTGTTTTGCTAATTGGTTTCTCTGGGATGGCATTAATTGATCATTGAATGACACATGCAGTTGCTCGTGTATTGCGCAAAGAAATCAGTTGTATAAACTGATCTTCCCGTGGTGTTATAATACGTGGTCTGCCAGGTTTTGGCAAGCTGGAATAAGACTGTCTTTTTGAACCTTTCCAGGGTTTGCTGCACACCACCTTTTGACACTCCCAACTTTGCTGCTATTTGTCGTTTTGAGTAACCTTCATTAGTGAGAGCAATAATTTCTCCTCTGACTCCTTCACTTAAATCCTTAGGCATATCTCCTTATGTGCTGTATATTCACTTAGAGCACATAATAATTAAAGTACATTCACTTAGAGGATGTAATTAGAGGACACTTTTACATAAAAACAGTTATTAAACATCTGAATTGTAAAAACCAGTAAATTTTACAATTTAAAAGTAACAAATTGCTCTTAGTCTTCAATGTGTCCTCCATTTCTTTCTGTGCAAACTTGCGTACGTCTAACCATGTCAAAAACAGCACGGCGTATCATTTCTCGATCTTGTCTAATCACATCCATTTCTTCACGGATTCGTCGTTCAAGTTAATTAAGATTTTCTGGTGGCATTATGAAAACTTTGCTTTTAAGATAACCCCAAAGAAAAAAGTCAAGCCGATTAAGATCTGGTGATCTGGCAGGAGGTTTGCAAAATCGTGGTTGGTATTCTTGAATGTTGCGGGTGTTGACCAAAGCATTCAGTGCAAATCCTGATTCGTCGCCGATGAGCAAATCGTCAAGAAAACGGTCGTTCCGATCACATAGCTACTGGCAAAACTGTACTCGCCGTAGATTATCACTGGGAAGAAGTTGGTGGCGCTTAATCATTTGACATGGATGGAATCTCAAATCTAAATGTGTTATGCAGTTGAAAGTTGCCGATGACAAACCAAGTTTGTTTCGACGACAGCTTAACCCTTTCACCATTCAAAACCTCTCCATTGGCTTCTTCAATAACATTGCGTACAGCTTCAATGTTTTCAGCACTTCTTGCTGTTCTTAGACAAACCCGAATTACCTCTGTTTAAGTTACGGCTCGTCCTGTTATCACGATACTTCGTTTTTAGTCAATATTTTTATTTTATATGTAGTTGCAGGTATTCGGATGCTGTGGAGATGGCTATGCCCTCATTGTAGTGTTGTTGGAGGGCGCCTTTTGAAAATGAGATGGCGGCAATGTGGCAATTATGAAGATTGATAACATTTTATATGATTCCGTTATAGGAATTGTGTAGTGAAGAATATTGTGGATAATTTTGGACTTGAAAATTATAGTTATGAAATGCTACGAATATGTGTTTGTTGTTTGGCAAAACCCGGGTGCAATATGGAAATGTGTGAGATGCCTTGGCCAGAATGAATGCCGGTTATTGCCATTCTGGTCAAGTCCCTTTTGTTTGTTTTTCGTTAAAAACTGTAGTTATGTTTCATCAGGTTCCAAGCATAACTAGGGAAAGCACGTTTCTAACCCGCTAGCAGGTCTTGGAACGATGTGCTCGCATATGTGATTTGTGATGATGAGCGGAAATTGTGTGACTCGAATTCGTGGTGAGATCGGTGATGATGATGAAGTCCAAATATGTATGAGCATGCTTTTTATCCGTATGTAGTGGGCTGTTTGTTTGCTATTGGGGGCTAATCCCTGAATCGATTGGTTTCTGTTCTCTGAATTGATTAGTTCCATAAAAGATCCCCAATGTGTAGTGATTTTGTAAGGAAGGGTGGTATTCAATCCCACATGTAAATCCGTTATTAAAATATTTATAAACCGTGGCATGGAAAATGTTGTTTATATTTTGGGCCCATCTCTGTGAATAAGATATCTATTACGGCTGGCCTGTGCCCCGGGGACTGTTATGTTAGGAATTAAAGACGGAAGAGATTTAACTGGTTTTACTTACCCTTCAATTTGAAGAAAAACGAGAGACCAAGATGCTTACCGAAGTTTGCTTTAGTGTTAACGTGCAAGAAATGTAAAATGAGCGGGCTGTGTGACATCGTGGTTGGGATCCTGAAATCGAGGCCGAATTTGTTTCGGGGGGGGGAGGTGTTGGGGGGGGCTATATCTTATTCACAGAGATGGGCCCAAAATATAAACAACACTTTCCTCGGCACGCTCCCATGCCGCGGTTTATAAATATTTTAATAACGGGAATACATGTGGGATTGAATACCACCTTTCCTTACAAAATCACTACATATTGGGGATCTTTTATGGAACTAATCAATTCAGAGAACAGAAACCAATCGATTCAGGGATTAGCCCCCAATAGCAAACAAACAGCCCACTACATACGGATAAACAGCATGCTCATACATATTTGGACTTTATCATCATCACCGATCTCACCACGAATTCACGCCCCCCATTTTCTGCTCATTACAAATCACATATGCAAGCAGGTCGTTCCAAGACCTGCTAGTGGGTTAGAAACGTGCTTTCCCTAGTTATGCTTGGAGCCTGATGAAACATAAGTATAGTTTTAAACGAAAAACAAACGAAAGGGACTTGACCAGAATGGCAATAACCGGCATTCATTCTGGCCAAGGCATCTCACACATTTCCATATTGCACCCGGGTTTTGCCAAACAAACACATATTCGTAGCATTTCATAACTATAATTTTCAAATCCACAATTATCCACAATATTGTTCACTACACAATTCCTATAACGGAATCATATAAAATGTTATCAATCATCAATCTTCATAATTGCCACATTGCCACCATCTCATTTTCAAAAGGCACCCTCCAACAACCCTTCAATGAGGGCATAGCCATCTCCACAGGATCCAAATACCTGCAACTACATATAAAATAAAAATATTGACTAAAAAACATTGTAATAAATGATCGCATGTGAAGGCAATTGGACATCTGGATATTCGTTCCTGAAACTTTGGCGAACCAAGTTTATGTTGTTGCTACGGAGGAACTGTGACACCATAAAAGCTTTCTGCTGTGGCGTAAATTGTGGCATTGCCAATTCAAAATCAAGCGGGTGTTATACAAGAACATGCGCTTCAGAACAAACAACTCAAACAACAAATTCCATAGAAATTCAACAGAAGTCCCATGGGAGTAAAACAAGTTGACAAAATGCAAATTTATGAATTCATAATAAACCAAGAACAGCACCACCGGAGAAACATAGGATTTACATTCGGTTAAATCCTGCCAAAACTGTATCACAAATGAAATGAATGTCGAACATTTCATACATAAAATCGAATAAAAAATAACGTTTAGCATTTCTGTGCGCAAGACACTTTTAGCTGGGCAAAAGTTTTTAACTCCCCTGCTTTGAAAAATTTACCATTTTCGATTTTTTTTATACTTTCTATATTTCAGGTACTGAGACAAACCATACATATCAAAAATTTAATTTCATGAACAGATTTGTGGAATTGAGAGCACTTTAAAAATTGTCTAACTTTTTTTGATACACCCTGTATTTCAGAAACTTTTTTTCTCCAAATATTGGCAAAATTAGTTCTGGACTCATTTTTTTAGCACCTACTGTACATCGACTGCCATGATGAACAGCTCGGAGAAATATTCTTAAAGGCTCAGTGCCTTACTCATTTTAGCTATGAATACAGCAACAAAGAGCTTATGATATTAGATATTCAAGGCTCAGAGTATTCACTATATGATCCTGAAATATCGACACTCAGATTGCCGGATACTTCAGCTACTTCTTTCAATTGCTCTTCATTCAGTGGAATACCACATTGCCTGCCTCTGTATTGTTCTGGAAAGGAAGACATATATGGTCAGTTGCAAACGAAAGTGTTGCGTCCTTAGCATTACGAGGATCGTAATGTCTACTTTGTAAATAAGTAAACCAAATGCTCTTTGAAAAATTGCTCAAATCTCTCGTGGAGGTCATGCCACCAACGCTCGATTATATGTTGTGGAAGGACCATATATAATAGCATCCACAGCGTCATCTGTAATATCGGCTTTGTCCACATGAAAGCATGCAACCTTGACATTTTACCAGTTTCTGTTCCTTTGTCTAGTCAAAGGAATCTAGGCATAACTCAATGCTCAGTTCAGGGGTGACTAAACTACTTTTATTTTGTACTTGAGTAAAAGTAGAAGTAATTAGCTTTAAAACGACTTGAGTAAAAGTAAAAAGTACCAGAGGAAAAACGTACTTGAGTAAAAAGTATTTCTTAGAAATACTTGAAGTAAAAGTAAAAGTACTATTGGCTAAACCCTTTAAACTGAGGCGGGGGGTGTTACACTAGCAACAATTAAATAGGCGTATGAATCTAATTATGCTCACAACCTTTCTCACTTTCTGTTATTGTGCTTATAAATGTTCCGTTTAACTTTATTAAAAAAACAATAATTTTACATTTATAACAAAATTTCAATCATCTATTTTAGTGATTTCACACTATTTGTCAACTTACAGTAGATTTCAAAATCATGGCGCAATGCGTGTGTGTCTCATGACACTATTCGGAATCAATAAAAGACTTATTTAGTTTCAATAAAAGCTGATTGTCAAAATTTTTGTCACCAATATGTGCCCTCAATGGCGTAAATATAAGACCAGCTGCACTGAACAGACGCTCACACGCAGCACTGGCTGGCAGAGCTGTGTTTGTTTTGACAAAAAGATCTTTCAAGAGTGGCCATGCCATAATAGAGGATGTTTCAGTTGACACACTCGACAAATATTCCTCCAGCTGCAATAATCCAGATGACGTTTTCTTCTTACGTGCAAAGAAAGCATCATCACCATCCCCTTCATCTGACCCATCTGCAGATGTCCCTTCCATTTGTTCCACAGCATCATCTTCCAATGACTCTATTTTTTGCTTAATGTACAGCATACCTAAAATTAAAAAAAAAGTTATGATACAGTATATAGGCAGGGGACAGCAAAATAAATGACTGTAGAAAATGCAACTTACCTTTCTCCAACACAGATGTGTCATTTGTCCATGTTTTGCGGAATTTGGGATGTAGGATAGCAGCAGCGATCAGTTCCGGTTCTTGCATTATTGTTGAAAAGCGACGATCAATCCCTGCTTGTAGAGCATCAATCAGTGGGGCACACACCTCTGCTGCACCTCGCTTTTGTTTTAGCTTGTCTTGTAGCATATACAGTACTGGAAGGAGATAGCCCATATAAGCTTTTTTTTCAGCCTGTAGGATATCCAATGCCTGAGCAAAAGGCTGCATAGATTTTAATACTCCTGAAGATAGCGAATTTCACCAGACTTTAATCTGAAACATATATTTGAATCTTTTTTTGGTAAATTCTGCTGTCAGCACTACCCATATTATATGTTCTCATTAATTAATATCTGGACTGAGAATAGAAAATTATTCTATCTTTACTAATATAAGCAATACCAAGCTATACCTTGGTACTTTCAACTCATTGCACAGAGAATGAAGGGATCCCTCTCCCCTTTGTTTGATGATTTTAACAAGTCGCTCCACCGCCATGAAAACTGAGTTCCACCGTGTTTTATTTGGTTTCACTAGTGCAATACCGCAGTTAGATTGGACAGCTTCGGCTGCGAGCGTAGATCGTGATGATTTGCTCCAAAGTGCCTGGCACTTTGCAAAGCTTGCCCGAGACAATTTCTTATATGCTGCATTTCCTTCTGCTTGGTCTGCGTCACCTGTTGCTATAAGCTGCAATGTATGACAAGCACAACGCTGATGACTAGGGAGATCATAGTCTTCATCATGCATGCCTTCATCTAGATGGTTTGTAATATTGTGATAGGTACCACCATCAGATATGCCATCCTCATTTGAGGACTCGTCGTCATCTTCTTCATTGTCACTGTTGACATCAATTTTGTCAGTGTTTGTGACATTGTCATTTCCAAAAACCGAGAAAGCCTTTACAAAATTTGAGCCGTTATCCGTGGTGGTCTTGCATATCTTGTTCCCAATACCATATTCATTGTGGATGTTTCCAAGGGCATGTGCTAGGACATCATATGTGTGTGAGCCTGTTAGCCGTTGGCATGCCAAAGCAGCAGAAATTCTCTCCATGTTATTCTTGTCGATCCAATGTGCAGTGACACCAATGCATGACTTCCCCATAGCTGACCAACAATTTGTGGTTGTTGCAACCGTATCTACAAACTCCAAGGCAATACGAAGATTACGCTTCATATTAGTAGCATGATTCCTCAAGTGATTTTTGACAGTTTCACAACACATAACAGTCTTTCCTAGACAAAGGTTGGTCACCAACTCCTTAAATGCAGGCAAGTTAACAATACTAAAAGGCTGTAAGCCCTCGGTGATGAAATTTAGTATTAACTTATCCACAGTTTTTTGTGACACTGCGTTGGATCTGCACTGGTAAAGGCGTAACTGCTTAGTCTGCTTTGCTGGTGTGTGCAGGTCATTTGAAGTGCAGGCCTCCGACTCTCTGCGTCTCTTTTGGCATTTTTGAGAGGTTAGCTCAGTGTAGTGCTTTAACTGATGTGGATGTTGCCTCTGCAATGTGAAGTGACATGTACAAATATTTAATTTAGCTAAAGTAATAAGATGTCACATGGATCATTATGTTGTAATGTTTAGGAATATTTAGCTTGTCAAGTTGTCATACACTACCCAGCAATAACAATTAAACATAATATTGATATGATGTCTTTGTAAACTGATGAATGAACTGCACTGAAGGAATGCACAAATGTTTAACTAACGTAAACATTATACAAACTTAAGAAGCTGTTATATAAATGATAAATGTCTACTAAAACGATATTTTGGAAAATAAAACAAGTTATTAATCATCATATCACTCAAAATCAGTATTGGGCTATTCCATTTAATATCTGTACCCCCCCTGTTGAGGATACATGTTTGTCATAGCTATACCCCTGAGGAATTCCAAGCTCAAAATACTTTACCCCTGAGGAATTCCAAGATCAAAACACTGTACCCCTGAGGAATTCCAAGATCAAAACACTTTACCCCTGAGGAATTCCACATCAATTATGGCGTACCCCTGCAGAATTCCAGATCAATTTTGCTAGAACCCTGAGGAATTCCACATCAATTATGGGGTACCCCTGCAGAATTCCAGCTATCTTCGACAGGGGGGTACGGATATAGGGATATCAAATGGAATAGCCCATTCACAGTTGACATTGCAGTAGATAAAAGTTAACTTGAACATTTTAAAATTTTAAATAATATAGACTATGCAGGCGTAAGCAAAATTTACCTTACCTCTACATGTTTTCTTAAGTTTGAAGGCGATGTAATAAATGCACAGATTTCCTTGTAAATTGGCGAGCAAAGCAAACATACTAATTTGACACTGTTATCTTGTCTTCCCTTGTAGCGAAAAAAAGATGACAAATAAGGCCAAGGGTGTTCAGATTCTCCACTCTTTTAGGCGGCCACAAATACAGAACTATTTTCCTCTCCCTGAGGACGTCTTTCGGCTTCTTTGTTTGTATCGATATGCAAATCCAGACTATCAGCCATATTTGAATAAAAAACTATTTGGCAGGAAAGGCGCGTTCCTCTTGTGATCAGCGGATTACGCATGAACTTCTGGGGATTTACTTTGTGTAGTTGTGTATTCTATAATAACTTGCCTGAACTGGCAAAATTGGCAAAATTTTAAAAAAACTGGAAAAGTAACGAAATACTTTGCAACAAAATGAAAATAGCGAAGTAAAACGTTACATTAGCGAAGTACATTTACTTTGTTACTTGCCACCCCTGGCTCAGTTAAATACTCTAGATACCTCCTGCCAACAATCATGGGATCAGAATTGGACTGGTATACGAATAGATACAATATCTTTCTACTAAATGTATCAAGACATCTATAGATACACAGAGGAAAGTCCAGTTCTGATACCCGCACAATTTGTCATGCCCATCCAGGGAAGCCAGCCATAATGGTCCTTCCGATGAAAATGGGACTTTGTGTTTCTTAATTTTTTTCTTAACAGCCCTATTTTCAAGGCATTTAGGATCTAACTGTGTAAGTATGTTATATGCCAGGTGCCTCGGAACTTTAATATTGTGTTCATTTCTCAATTTTTCATTCAATGCACAGTGGTAACCCAAACATTTTCCTGGCCCGTCCAAGTCTTTCAAAACTGCATTAGTCACCGCTTCCGATTTCGTTTTGTAATTAATATATTTCATATCAAAACGTGTAAGTCGTCGACTTAATGTTGGCATGCTGCATATGTAACAGAGGTAGTCGTTCTTGACGAAATCTAATATCTCACGCTTTTTAATATTTCGCGGTCGTATTTCTCAAGGTCACATTTTAAATCACTGTTCTCCTTCCAGTCAACAAGAGCCATTGAACAACCAAAGCAAAATGTAAAGTAAAGCGAATTTGTTGCAGCTGAAGAACTGAACTTTGTTTTGCAAAGGAGTACTAATATTCTTGATATTGATACTGTTGATACTGATGGGCCACAAGGAATTTTTTAATTTTATATGTGGTTGCAGGTATTCAGATCCTGAGGAGATGGCTACGCCCTCATTGCAGGGGTATTGGAGGGTGCCTTTTGAAAATGAGATGATCGGCAATGTGGCAATGATGAAGATTGATAACATTTGATATGATTCCGTTATAGGAATTGTGGAATGCAGAATATTGTGGGTTTGAAAATTATATTTATGAAATGCTACGAATATGCGTTCGTATACGCAAAACCTGGGTGCAATATGGAAATGTGTGAGATCCCTTGGCCAGAATGAATGCTGGTCATTGCTGTCAAGTCCCTTTCATTTGTTTTTCGTTGAAAACTGTCGTTATGTTTCATCAGGCTCCAAGCATAACTAGGGAAAGCACGTTTCTAACCCGCTAGCAGGTCTTGTAACGACATGCTCACAATATGTGATTTGTGGTAATGAGCGCAAATTGTGTGACATAAATTCGTGGTGAGATCGGTGATGATGATTATCTGTATGTAGTGGGCTGTGTTGGTTTGCTATTGGGGGCTAATCCTTGAATCGATTGGTTCCTGTTCTCTAAATTGACTAGTTCCATAAAACATCCCCAATGTGTGGTGATTTTTTAAGAAAGGGTGGTACTCAAAACCTTAACCATTGCCCATTTACATCATTTTATATTTATAATCAATACACAGGGCGAATCATAACAAACGAGACCTTTTTAAATTCAAACAAGACGCCGTTCTGGCGTTAACTCCGGCGCACGTGCCAGTCTTCAATATAGAGCTTCTGAACATAAACAATACAGTTCGCGTATTGTTTCGCATACATATTCGCATTTAGATGCCTTGCGAACCTAAATGTTCGATCGCAAAATTCAGAAGCACATCGCAGTATAGAAGTTCAATTGTTCAAAAATGTAAATAAACCGCATGATACATTCGCTTCGTCTTACACTTTGCCTTTGGAATTCGCGCTTATATATAGTTGTATTAAATCTTCGATCCTGTGCAAACTACGCGACGTGTCAACGCGCCCATACACGACCACATCATCTTGTTAAACGGCGAAATAGCAGCGATATTATTAAAATAGGACCGAGTCTACATGTATTAAATATATTCTTACCCCAATTCAATCTAAACTTAATCGAACAGCATAAAAAGAACGGTTTATTTGTTCCTCTTGGAGGAATTGCCATATCATGCGAGCGAAATCGAATCGCGCATTGGAAAATTAGCCAAAGCTGTGCACCACAACTCTTGGGAGATAAGACTGGGACGTAGATAAATACGATCACATACACTATTCAAATACTAGTATATTTCGCGCCATTACAGACTTGCGACGACGAAAAATAATAAAAAAAAAAATAAAAAAAAAAAAAAAAAAAAAAAAACAAAAACAAAACAAAACCGGGGCGAATTTTCAACTCCGTCGCTGACGCCGGAGTAATTAGCCATAATCTCTTGTAGTAATTGGAAAGTTATGTTCATTGGAGAATCACGAATGACTACAATAGATTGTTTATGGCTAATGTGCTTTTTGAAAAGAGCAATGGTTTGTTGGTACATCTGTAGTGTGTAACATGAACTATGTAGCTCATGAAAGTAATAGATGTGTGTGTCTTGTATGTTCCGCACATACAACGTTGTATGCAAATTTTGCGCAATTCACTTTTGTAGGTTTTTATTGTCTATGTGAAATGTTGACGTATCAAATTTTCGCGCACAGCATGTCCCAAACGTCGTTCACCAGCATGCGCATCAGGTAGCTCATCTTCCGCAAGCGGCATATCATTCGCTTCATCAAATGGATCATTTCGGCTGCGTACTGAATTGTACAAAACGGCGGTTGCAACAATAATAGTTAAGGTCGTTTCTAGTTTCGTTCTTAGGCACGTTGATAAACATGGGAACATTATCTTCCATATGCCGAACATTCTTTCTACTGTGTTTCATGTTCGTATATGTGCAACATTGTATCGGCGTTCTGGTTGAGTTTGCGGGTCAGCAAGAGGTGTCAGGAGATATTGGCGGCACGGATAACCGCTGTCACCCAGCAACATGCTGTCTGTCACCTCGTTCAAACTGAGCACAAAGACGACAGTTGTCAAAAATTCTTGCATCATGCACACTACCTGGCCATCGGGCAACAATGTTCTGAATTTCTAAATTAGGTCCACAGACAGCTTGCACATTTATCGAAAAGTACCCCTTTCGATTCCTAAAAAGTTCCACTCCCCCAGGACTTGGTGTTTTAACGTGCATACCATCAATAGCTCCCACAACGCCTGGAAATTCAGAAATTCTCCAAAAATCTAATTTGACAACATTCAGCATATCGACAGGAGGAAAACAAATGTATTGATTCTTTAAACCGGCAATTGCAACCGATACACATTTTATGGGTCTACTTGCTGTCGATTCAGATATTCCGCGATTACAAATATGGTAATCAGATTTGTCTCCTTGTTCTTGTGCCACTGGCAACATAACAATTATTTTTTGTCTATATTTACACGTGTTTCCTTATTACGAAATTGACACATATATATGACTGACATAAGACATTGACACATACATGACTGACATAAGAGCACAACCTAACAGTTTGTAAGTATATGTAAATTCTAACTGATTCTAATACATCTATTGTTGAAAGCCTTGCAAAATATTTCCAGATGAGTTATACGTATGTGTATTTAAATTTATTGTATTTAAAGGTAATATAATTAAACAATTTCTATTAAGCCTGGCGCACACTAGAGCTATTATTACCTTCGCAAAGTTTCACTTGTGACTGTTGGCGTAAGCAAGTTCCCCTAGTGTGTGGTGCTGTTTTGCCAGGTTTTCGTCACTCGCGCCATCAGCGCCGATTACTCAACATGCTGAATAATTTTTGGCATGAATGACTGTTTCCTCCATGTGTGCACGCGTGAAAAGCTAACAGCTTGCAATACAAGGGAAATACGCATATGCGTGTTCGCCTTCAAAATGGCTGCTATTTGTGAAGACTCGTCCTCTTCAGAAGATGAAGAAATTTTGCTTTTTCTTTTACTTTCGCGACGCAGACGGAGGCGTCTAAGGGCCGCCAATAGAAATATCTGGACGAAACGTTGGATCGAACGTCGTCAAATGAAAGGAGCATGTAAGAATATTGTTCGCGAATTGCGCTTTGAAGACCCTGAACATTTTAGCCATTATCACAGGCTGGATTCGGCATCGTTTGAAGAAATTTTGACCATGGTTTCACCACTGATTCAAAAGAAGGACATAAAAATGCGATGTGCTTTAAAACCTATGGAAAGATTATCAGTAACATTACGATTTTTAGCAATAGGTATGTGAAAATTATGTGATTTACTCTTTGAATATGGCTATTTCATTCATAATTCTATTTATATGCAATATGCTTATCTTGCTGTATTTTATTAGGTGAGACTTTCAGAAGTCTTTCGTTTCAGTATCGGATTGGCGAAAGGACCATTTCAGGAATTGTTGAGGAAACTTGCCA
This sequence comes from Dendronephthya gigantea, assembly GCF_004324835.1. Lineage (NCBI taxonomy): Eukaryota > Metazoa > Cnidaria > Anthozoa > Malacalcyonacea > Nephtheidae > Dendronephthya > Dendronephthya gigantea. Next base: position 99,938 of record NW_021163076.1, read on the forward strand.
AGCATTGTATTTAATAATGAAAAGGAATTATTTGAAGGTAATAATTATCGCCATTTTTTATTTACATATATATACTATCAATTGTGCAATTGTTCCAATTTTTCACAACAAACATAGTCAGAACAGACAAATAAAATAAAAAACGTTTTTGAATTGTTACTTTTGTTAATAGCACAAACAATATCCCCCTATGTTTTAAGTCTAATTCTGATTTGGCGATCCAACTGCCGAAGTCACTCCATCTGGTTTTGGAATAAAATTCTGTTCAGCATACAATGATGAAGGTTGAGGGTGTAGCGAGAAAAATTAACAATCTAGCCAGCAGTCTCTGCCAGCCTAGATACGATGAACTTAGTGTTAGAATGATTTATAAGTGTTAGAATGATTTATAAGATTTGTTGCGGCCTTAACTCCTGAAGCTGCCACTGAGGTTCGCGACCTGATTCTGACACCTCCTCCTACGAATCCGTTTGACGTACTTAAAGCTACACTTACCGCACAAGTATCGCTTTCCTAACGTCGAAAGATCCAACAACTCTTGCACGCTGAAGAGCTAGGGGACCGAAAACCCTCGCAGCTTCTTCGACGTCTACAACAATTACACGGTACTTTTGACAACAAGCTCTTACGTGAGCTTTTTCTACAGCGCCTGCCTTCCAATGTTCAAATTGGCCTATTATCCCACCCCGACAAACTGTTGGCCGATTTAGCCTTGATGGCTGACGGAATGATGGAGTTAACCGACGTACAATCATCAATTACCCAGATCGCCACACCTCAGTCAGCAGAATTCTCGTCCATCCGGTCTGATCTCAATAAAGTACTCAAGCTTCTTGACAAGGGAATGCACAGACCTCCAGCCGTCCAAGGAAGGCCTATGTTGGTATCACACTCGATTTGGCGCCCAGGCCTCAAAGTGTCGTCAGCCCTGCACCTATACTGCATCGGGAAACGACAACCCCGGTCACCAGTAGAGGCGCACATGTCTGGGGCTTCTTATAGCCGCCTGTTGTATGTGATGGACAAACATTCAAAGACACGGTTCCTCGTTGATACCGGAGCCGAGGTCAGCGTTTTCCCCGCTACTCAACAGGACAAGCAACACCACAGAGAAGGTGTTTCTCTCACAGCGGCAAACAATTCTACAATCCACACCTATGGGACACGAGAACTTTGCCTGGACCTTGGTCTTCACTGACAACTAAAATGGACTTTCCTTATTGCCGATGTGAATCAACCGATCTTAGGCGCAGACATCTTGCAACATTATCGCGTCCTGGTTGATGTTGCCAATTCTTGCCTCGTTGATGCAGCAACGTCAGTCACTGTTCTGGCCCAGACTTCACCATTTTGCTCACTCTCCCTTAACCGCATTGCATTGACCACCCCCCCACCAATGATTTTGATAACATTTTTGTTGAATTTCTCGCTGTCTGCAAACCCTCCATCTCGGATCCAGCTGTTAAGCACAACGTTCAGCATCATATTATCACCACCGGACCACCAACATTTGCAAAAGCCAGGCGTCTCTCTCCCGTAAAATTTGCAGCAACAAAAACAGAGAGTTTGACCAGATGCTAGCGTCACATACAGTTTGTAAGTCGTTGAGTAACTGGGCATCTCCACTGCACATGGTCCCAAAGTCAAATGGTGACTGGCGCCCTTGCGGTGACTACTGCGCTCTGTAGTCCCACTGGTGGAACGGACCAGGAGCCCTTACAAACAGATAGGCAAACCCCAGCGAGATAACATTTGGGATTGATTGGTGCGCAGATATTTCGAACTCAACAGAATTAGACGCAGATGAACACAGACAGTTTGTAATATAAAATACTTTAATATGTCCCAGAGTGTTCCCGAATAAGTTGAATCGAAACCAAAAGTAAGCAGGTTCGAACTATATAACACAATACATAATGACTTACTTTAACTACCACAACCCTGTTCACGTGACTATGTCATGCAACACGCGATCATTAGAAAATATAATCATAAAGACATAAGAGCAACATAATCATACAGAAATAAGAAATTACTATTGTAGGCCACGCTCTAATACGTAGCGCGCATCGTCTAGCTATATACCAATAGATAAATTAACTACAACTGCTGTTCGTGTACCAAAGGAAATGTTAACGTGTACTCACTTTGGTTTACATGCGCACCGTAATGTTGAAAACTCCAAACCACCGCGAGTACGTAGATTGGGTAGCACGACTTTAGACGATGTGAAGAACGTTCGCGACGAAGAAATTTAACTTTCGATAAAGTAGACTGACGTTGAATTGACCCTCTTTTCGGTCACGCAACTAACAACTGACTGCCTAAAGCATGCCCCATAAACGTAGTCGCAACTAGATTGACATGCCCTGATTGACAGTTACAATAAAGATAACTTCTAATTACGTTGATTGATGGTGCCTGTCACCATGCTTACGTTTTAAAACTAACACGCTCTACGTCCAACGTACCAACTAGCATTACATCGGATGCCTCAGATCAAGCTGTCGGCGCTGTCCTTGAGCAATTTATTGACCATGAGTGGCGCCCCATCGCCTTCTTTTCTCGTTAGTTACAGCCAGCAGAAACACGTTATAGTATGTTTGACCGAGAATTGCTTGGGGTTTACTTAACTATCCGTCACTTTCGTTGGTTTGTTGAAGGTCGTGTGTTTCATGTCTACACCGATCATAAACCACTGACTTGGGGGAGCCATGTGGGGGAGCCATGTAGCGAGAAAAATTAACAATCTAGCCAGCGGTCTCTGCCAGCCTAGATACGATGAACTTAGTGTTAGAATGATTAATAAGGTTAATCAAACAACGACATTTTGCACAGTGTAAACAATATATGTGTGTTGAATAAAGAGTTTAGAATATTGTTATACGCGTGAATTCTACAAGGGCTTAAACTTGACATGCCAGTTTGAATTATCGAATGGAATAAATTTTGTGTTGTTGCGTCATCATTGCTGGTTGAGTATTTTGGACTAATAGGCCAAGCTTGGGCTTCAAAAATAATGTTGTTTATTTTGTTTTGTGCCAAATGACATGTTCTGGGATTCAACTCTGATAATGCCTTAGTTACATAACTGCCAAAAGTTTCTAGCATGCTAGTTTCCCTTTTCCCCTCTGTCTTTTTCTGTTTTTTTTTGCTTTTCTGCAATTGAGGTGGATAGATTTTTTATCAATTGGTACTCCTCATCAGCTTGCCTCTTTCGAGAAGTGCTTTTTCTTGGTTTCACAGGCTCATTGGTTGACCTTGTCTCTTCCATTATTTCATCTTCCTCATTTTCATTTATGGGACTTGTTTGCTCAGGTGTTTGACAATAAACTTCAAAACTATATTCGCCAGACTCACTGAAACTTGAATCTAACGGTGAATTGTCATGAGATATCTATATAAAACAACATAATATTTCTATCCTAGACTCGAAACACCAAAGAAGAATGGTTACACATAGAATTGGATTTTGAAAACAAGTGAAACTACCCATGTTGCATAGGAGCAATAGATGGCAAACATATAGCAGTTCAACAACCTAATGGGACTGGCTCTGAGTTTTTTAATTACAAGCACTTCTTTAGTGTTATTCTCCTAGCATTGGTTGATGCCAACTATAAATTTATTTATGTTGATGTTGGGGCAGCTGGACGAGCTGGGGATGCTGGAGTGATTCTGCCTTAAAAGAAGCATTAATTTCCAACTCCTTAAACATAAACTTCCTGCAACTACCATCAGAGGAATATCTACAAAAATTGATTAATCACACTGTCGGCAATGATGCTTTTCCCATGACAACTCAAATGATGAAGCCTTACCCACGTTGAAATATGGAAAAAAAAACGCATTTACAACTATAGATTATCAAGAGCTCGCAGAGTTGTTGAGAATGCATTTGGGATTCTGGCCCATAGATGGAGGGTTTTTTTACAACCATAAAGCTCTCACCAGACAAGATGACTGACATAATATTAGCTGCCTGTTGTCTGCACAACTATATGGTAGACAAGAATAAAGTCAACTACACAGCAGCTGCAGACCATACATTATCACCTGGAACATGGAGAAATGATCCAATCTTAAATGATTTACAACCAACCCCCATGTACAATCCACCAAGAAATGCAAAACATCAGAGGGAAGTTTTAACTCAGTACTTTAACAATAGCGGTTCCATTCCATAGCAACACAATATAATTAGGTTGTAAAGTTATCTGATGTAAAATAATATTTTAGGTGTCCAAATTTTGCTATTATCTTATTTAACAGGAATCTTAACAATCAATCTTTTATTGTACACTAGCGGTCAAAAAGAACTGTTTAAATACAAATTCATAAAGAAGAAGCGAATATAGGAGAGAGCTTCATAGGCATTTTGGATAATTCTCTTATTCCAAGCAATATTTCAATAATGTAATGCAACCTGCCACACTTCCAAGATATTCAAACAATGGTTTCATGAGAAGAGGGAGTGACAGAAATTGATAGGCAGCCTGCACAGTCAAAAGACCTTAACCCTATTGAAAATCTGTGGGACAATGTCAAGGGGATAGTGCAAGAAAGGAATTAATTCATAAAGGGTCCATGATTTATGGGTTGCTATAAAGACTGTCCATAGGATAGATTTCTTTTGACTGCTAAGATTACCACCTTAACAGAAAGTATGCCACCCCGGTGTAAGGCCATCATCAATTATAAGGGCAAAATAGGGTCAACAAAATATTAATATTTCATATAGCTTAGCATGTAATCTAGTCTATATTTACTCGTATATATTGTTAAAGGGACAGTTACGTTCATTTCAGAGCATTTTAACTTGTTTTGAGCAGTTCTTTTCGACCGCCAGTGTATTACATTATAATATAAAGGGCATACTTACAGAGTCTAGGCTTGAAACAGAAGGCCTAATGGCCACATGGGGGGCAAGGAACTGTAACTTATCCAACAACCACGTCGTTCTTTTTGTAGGGTTTCTTCTCGCACTTCCACTCGGTCCCGGTTTTTTCGCTTTCACATAGCTGTTTCGCAGGGCCTTTAACTTTGCTTTCACCCATTCCACTGGGGAAATGAAATGTTTTATATATTATGGTTCGTAATATCGAATGCGACAGTAGGCATTTTTGATTTTATAACTTACCAGTTTGTCCAAGTTTTTCTGCTATTTCTTTAAATGAATGTTCGCGCAATTCTCTGTTTTTAAACTCCGGACATCTTACGTCATACAAACAGGGATCTTCAGGCCAGATATCCACAATTTAGTCTTCTAACATAGCTGCTGCAACCACACTATTCGTTGCCATTTTAAATGTGAAGGCGAACACGCATGCGTATTTCCCTTGTATTGCAAGCTGTTAGCTTTTCACGCGCGCACACATGGAGGAAACAATCATTTGTGCCAAAAATTATTCAGCATGTTGAATAATCGGCGCTGATGGCGCGAGTGACGAAAAGCTGGCAAAACGGCACCGCACACTAGGGGAACTTGCTTACGCCAACAGTCATGAGTGAAACTTTGCGAAGGTGATAGCTCTAGTGTGTGCCAGGATTTAGGGAAGTCATATAATTATTTTTCAAATTTTGTTCACATCATTTTGCCCGTAAAATTACCCCCAATCTGCCCTCCCTTTGAGGCAGCACTTCACTTGTGATAGTAACGTCTAGTTCTACAGTAATTTTTCCTAAAACAAGACACGTATTCTGGTGTTGACTTCGGACATAAACAATACAGTTCATACTCATTTAGATGCCTTGCCAACCTAAACATTGTTCGATCGCGAAATTCAGAAGCACATCGTACTTTAAAAAGTATAGAAGTTCAATTGTTCAAAAATGTAAATAAGCCGCATGATACCTTCACTTTGTCTTACACTTTGGAATTCACGCTTATATTAAATCTTCAATCCTGTGCAAACGGCCCATACATGACCACATCTTGTTAAACGGCGAAATAGCAGCAACATTATTAGAATATATTCTTACCCCAATTCAATCTAAACTTAATCGAACAACATCAAAACAACGGACATAATTACATAAAAAAATAAAACAAAAACAACAGCCTGGTGATACTGGCTCTGAATTTTTCAATTACAAACATTTCTTCAGTGTAATTTTAATTGCACTGGTTGATTGATGCTGACTACAAATTTATCTATGTTGATGTTGGGGCAGCAGGACGAGCTGGGGATGCTGGTGTGTTTAGGGTCTCAACACTCAAGAAAGCATTAGTGTCAAATTCATTGGACCTCCCATCACCAAGAAAAATATCAAGCATTGCAAAAGAAGTCACATACCATATTGTGGGAGATGATGCATTTTCTTTGACTGTGCAAATCATGAAACCCTACCCTCATCGCAACCTGCAAAAGATGCAACGGATATTCAACTACAGGTTATCACATGCTCAATGTGTTGTGGAAAATTGCATTTGGGATTTTAGCACATTGATGGAGAGTTTTTTTGACCACTATAAAGCTTTCACTCAATAAAGTTAATGATATTATTTTAGCAGCTTGTTGTCTGCACAACTTTATGGTGGAAAAAAACAAGGCGAGCTATGTAGCAACAGCTGCAGATTCAGAGAACAATGACCACACAATTTCAAGAGGCACCTGGAGGAGTGATCAAGTTTTGAATGGATTACAAGCATCTTCAAAGCCATAATAGAGACCTTTAGCATTGCATTCTTGCAGGGGTACCGCAAACCTCAAACTGCAGTTTAACGTCAGACATTTCCCGTCAAGCTTTCAACAATTTAGCAAGATGCTTTTTTTCAAAACGTGCAGAGCAGAATTCTGGGCAATAAACATGGCGGCCGCAAGAAGGTATTGTTCATATTTTTATCATTTTTAATTTGAAAGATAACTAAAATTCAACTAACGCTGCTATATTTATTCTCAGAACATCATTGTAAAAAACTAATAAAACGTAAATTACAAGAACGTTGTTGTTCTGAGGATAGCCACCATATTGAATTTCATTCATGGTGAGTCAGTGTTGCTCAAGGTTTGTGAAAATTTTAAACTAAAGAGCAATGTTTACAAAACCAAATTACACATAAGTGAACGAACACACTTTCTTCTGTATACCAATAACAGGAATACATGAGAAAGAGCAATATTCAGGGAAACCAAAGTTGGGTAAATCACTTACCTGAAAGGGAAACGCAATGCTAAAGGTCTCTAATGCAACAAGAAATGCTAAATTGCAGCGAGACCTTTTAGCTGACTACTTTAATCACCATGGATCTGTTCCATGGCAGGACAGTATGGTTATTTAATTAAAATAAATAAAAACATCGCAAAATTTATTTATTATGTTTATATACTAATATATACTTACTGAACTTAGAGTTGAAACAGAAGCCCTGGTAGCAACATGAGGACCAAAAACTGTAATTTGTCTAATAAACATATTGTTCTCTTGGAGGGTTTTTTTTTGCACTACCGCTGGCAGCTGGTTTTCTTGCTTTAACAAAGCTGTTCCGTAAGGCGCTCAACTTTGCTTTCACTCACTCAGCTAGAAGTAAATAGCAAGTGATTATTTTAAGGGTAATAACATATATAAAATGTAAATACTTCAAGGATGGCCAACGTAATAAAAAATCATAAATGAATAAACTTATTCTCTTTTTATACCATCACAATTTTCAAACACACTTCAACCATTCACACAACATCAAACTATAGACTATGATCAAACAAAACATGCCATGTTCAAATCACATCAAACAAATTATAATAACTTGGTCATCATACTGGACTATAGTGCGACAAACAAGGATCCGGAATGCGCAATCGGACATCCGTCAAACCAAGGTGCCTTTGGAAATTCGCTACGAAGATTAATTTCCAAACGCCAAAGATAGTCCCACAGGTTTCGCGTGTCAACGCATGATGCTTGTGTGTAAACAATTAAAGCAAAGGAATTTAATACGAATTTCATAGAACAGTCGGATTTCTATCTTTAAAATTGAACGAAACTAGGCTATCTCGACTACTCAATCCATTAAATGTGCAATTTTAGGAATATGGTGTATAGTTATTTAGTTTCGAAGCTTTCACTACTTTTCACGGTGTCACTAGTAGCTGGAGAACTTACTGTTATCTCGAATATCTGCCATAAATTAATATGTGTTTCTATTGTATCAATAAAATAAATTTATCTTCGTTAGGGAGTGTAACAATTTTGGAAAGGGCATTTTTATTTTATTTTGTTCAAGCAAGAAATTCCCAGTAAGAGGAAAATATTGAGTGGAAACACTCATTCCCGCGATTTTTCAAATGCGCAAACACTGACTTTTAATTTACACGGTTCGATTGTAGACTTGAAGTAATAAAACCTTTAGATTGGAATATTTTATTTTTGAAAACTGTTCTTTTAAGAACAACTATGTCAGTAGAAAGTATAGATTTTAAATCGATAACTTCCCTGTTCAACCTTCAGTTGTCCGATCTATCAGCACTTGTACGCGAGGTACAAGCTGCAGAAGAACTATTGCACCAATATGAGTTGCTAACTACCACAAATTTTGCTTGTATCAAGCAAAGTCAAGGATTCGGAAGCACAGGTAAGGTCATCCAAATACTATACGTAAACCTCCAGGGGGGAGGGGAAGTGAGGGTAGGTGAGGGGGTATTATTTTTTTGCTAAAGAGTTGGAGTTTTATTATTATTGACTATATTATTATTATTCTTATTTACTATTATTTATTTTTATTATAATTATTGTTTATTATTTATTTACTATTAATTATCGCTTATTAAGGGGGGGAAATTTGCCAAATAAACATTCTTTTTTGAAAATCAAATGGAAAATAACCTCTTGTCCCTAAATGCCTTTGATAGCCCCCCCCCCCCACCCAATCGAAAAGAGTTTCTTACGGCACTGGACTAAGAGTAGGAGTTTTATTAATAATTTACTATTCAGCCACGAAACTCAACGTTTATAAACTATTTAAACACAAAAAACGCTGGTTAATTAATCAAGACTCAATCGTCGTGTTGATAAGGAGAATGGAATAAAAAAAAAAGTGGGTGCAAAATTTAATAGCAAAATTTTGTAGATCCTAGACGTGAAAATCACAAGGTCATGTGGGAAACAGATTATTTGCCTTTTGACAACACGCCTTTCATTGTCGTTAATCACAGAGTATATGACTGCCAGCACAGAGTTGACAGACATTTGAGCATTAAAAAAAGAAGTAATACGGTAAGCATTAATTTTTTTCATGTCACAAAATACTTGCACATTAATAATAATTAATATTCACCTCTACAACATTGTATTTATGATAACCATGTCTACACGACTACAGTAATTTTTCTTTCATTACATTACAGGTTGAGGATCACTCATTTAAGAGAGTTAAAAAAGGGAACATGGTTCAAGAATCAGGGAAACTTAACTGCAAGGCACAAGTACACATGAGAGAGTACATTAAATTGCCAGGCTTTCAGGTACCAAAAATATACAAATAAGATTTTAAAAAAATAATACTGTATAATATGCTATTGTAAAAAATACTTTACATAGAATGAGACATAATTCTACACTTTTCATCATCGATTAACCGCCACATTAGAAGATTTTCCGGCTTATTATATTATAACAGATTCCTGAAAAAACAGCATGGCGCTGTCAGACCCATCAAGGAAGGATTAAATGGGGAAAGGTGGATCCACATTCAACTACCTTCTCTTGCAGAGCACAATGTACATCCTACTGGAAGCGTATGTTTCTTAAGTGTTTTTTATGGTATCAATAAACACAATATCGTATTATACTAATCTTTTCCCAATAATTATAATGTCGCGTTATAATTATTTTTATCTTCTGTGCAGGATGGAGGTCTACATCAACGTATTGACAAACAGCTTGTGAGTAAAATCGAAGAGCACAAAATCAGCGGAGCAAGGAATGTGAAAGATGTTAAAAGACATCTGAAAATCTTCGTAGAGAAAGAAATGTATCGTAATAAAAAAACGCCGCCAAAATCTAATCAATGATTTTATCCATCCAAGAAAACGATCCGAAGTCACATTTACAAAACCTTGGTAAAACAACACTTTTCGATGTGTGACCAAGAAAATCTGGAGAAAAAGGTCGAAGAATGGAAATGCAAATGCCCAGATGAGAAGTTCTGTTTTCGTGCTTATGTCGGCGAAGAATCAAATTGCCCCATGGACGAAGAAGCCGACGATAACGAAGGAGAGGACAACAATACAGAGGATAACAATGACGTTAACGAAGTCATTTTGCCGACATCAAAGAATGGTTTGTTGTTTGTGCATCAAACGGATAGTCAGCGACGGTTACTTCTGAGATACGGCAATGAACTCAGTATGTTAAACGCTACCTACAAAACAACAAAATACAGTTTGGCCTTGTTCTTTCTGGTTGTGAAGACAAACGTCAATTACCAAATTGCTGGATCATTTGTTCTCCAGAGCAAAACTTCCGAGTCCATTGCAGAAGCCTTGAGAGTGATTTCTGATTGGAATGCTTCATGGATTAAATGATACTTCAGGGTTGATTACTCTGAAGAAGAAATGTCGGCGATAGCGTCTTTGTTTCCAGGGGTGCATATTATGTTAAGTAAAAGTTCAGTAAAGCAAAACTATTGCTACAGCCGCTACCGACTTTAAAGGCTTGAATATATAATAGGTTATACGACTTCCGGATTTTCTATGAAACCCATTTAATATATGACTTCAGTACAATGCACCAGGGTACAGGTCACAAGTATTCCCAATGACCACTTTGCCATTTAACGTATCCTGCCCCACCCTCGTGGAAGTGCTCGGAGGAAACCCACGCTTTTTAGTGCGCTTTTAATTGCTCTAATTTCAATTTCAATTGCTCCATTTTCGCTTGAGATTATAATAGATAATGGAATATTACTATAAGAAGTTATATTAAAACTTTGTATTTTCCATTAATCAGAGTGCCAAATTTACATATGCGACTTCGACAGAGAACAAGCCTGGGAAAGATGGCTAAGCAAGAACTGTAACGGTCTTGTCTCCAGCAAGCAAGTTGTTTTAGGAAAACTTCGGGGCGATTGCAAGAGCAAGTACAGAAGACGAATACCAACGCAACCTAGAAGATCTAAAATCCCTTGCACAATGGAAAGAAAACTCAAACTTCAAAAATTGGATAGAAAAAATGTGGTTACCAAAGTATACGGTACAGTACGTCTCAACATATACAGAAAGTGTAATCCAATATATCGATTAAGAGAAAAACGTTAATTAATTAGTTTCAATTTAATTGTAATACAAACGTCATCGATGAAACGTCGTGAGTTTTCACAAATATGGATATTTCGCCGTTTGTGTAAATAAATTCACACAAATTTGTGATGAACGCAAATCTTTCTACATAATAGAGTGTAGGAAAGTATTCTTTTTATTTTCTCACAATGACAATGTGGTTCCAAATCTATGTTCTGTCCCTAGAAATGGGTTTGGGCGTTTCGTAAAGATCGATTGTTAAGCATCATCAACACAAATAACGGTGTGGAACGACAGAACAAGGCGTTTAAACACAAATATCTAGAAGGGTACAAGCACTCTATCCACGTTGAGCATTATGCTGACGATTTTAGTAGAAGAATTTCTTCCTGATCAGTATTTCGAGTAAGTTCATTAAACAGGTAACGCATGGAATATAGACTAGAAGTGGAAGAAAGTTTTTCATATGTTTCATGCAATCGAATGTCCTACACGATAAATTTGATAAATTTGCGCTACCTCGGATTACAACAGGATCTTTACCTAAACCTTTTTGACGACAAGCCACTTTACTAAAGCATGGATAATTGAGACACTTACGACAATTGCTTTTATTAACCATGGTTGAAGTAAGTGACGAAGAAATGCGTATTGTACATATTGTTCCTCAATACTCACCTCACTTTCGGCGAATAATTATTAAATAACCAGCGTTGTTAATGCATCTCATTTGACAGGTATGTAGAGATGAATACCAAACTGTTGAGTAGTTAATGAAGTAATAACACAAATATACCGAAATTCCTACACGAAAGGCCACAGACCATCATTAAGCAATGTATGGAAAGGCGAGATGCATCTGGCAACATCCCACTTCAGCATGTTGTTGTTGTAGATCCGGAGAAAGGAGAGTTTACAGTTAGAAGCCAACAAGATTCTACCAAATTCTACCGAGTCACGTTTGGCACTAATACTGATCTAGCAGTCCTTTCAAGCTGTGAGTGTTATGATTGGGAGAGGAACCAGCTACCATGTAAGCATTTCTTGCAGTTTTTACCCATATGCCTAAATGGTCATTTGAGAAACTGCCTGGCACATATAGGAACTCCCCCTTTTTAGTAGTGGACGAACTTGTGAGTCATGCGCACCAATACTCAATTAAAGCCGAAGATCTTCCAGACTGTCAGTTCTTTGACCACAATACAGATGTTCTCGATGACTCAACATCAACAAGCCAACCAACAGTCCTCAACAATCTGCCACAAAAGAAGACAAACCACAGAACTGAAGCAGCCAGGAGACGTGAAATTTTGGGGCAAATTAAGAACTTAACATATGTTCCAGAAGGCTGGCAAGATGGTAAACTTCTTGAAAAGCTCAACAGGAAATTGGAAAAGTGTTACCAGTTCCTCAAAGATTCTGCACCAAAGGAAAACACAATCACCCTTGAGGTACCCCTGCCAAAAGAAACTGGCTGTCAAAACCACTACACCAGTCAATCAGCATCCTGCTCAGCAGCTCCAGCCTCCAGCTGCCAAATCAACGACATACAAGCGATTACCAACTGTACCTAAGAAGAATCCTTATTCGGGCAGATGTGGTGCAAAGGCAATGTCACTGAAGTGAAGGTATGTCTCAAGTTTACAAGGCATTGAAGGAAAGCCAGCAAAGGTGTCAAGAGCAGAGCGTAATGTTATAGTTGATGGTATTGTTGGAAACAATATTATAGCTGACGATCAGATGGTGGAATTAACAGCGACCAATGTTCCACTCAGTGGAATCAATGTCATTACTGATGATAATGTTATGGAATCAACAAGTCCTTCAAATGATGAAATTATGATAACCAGCAGCCTCCAGTCAGACAAACCAAGGAGAGAAGCCAATTCAAATTGGGGGATGTAGATATACACACTATCATAACAGGGAAGCAGTTGACTGACCACATCATTGGTATTGCGCATTCTGTATTGCACAAACAGTTTCCTGAGGCAAGAAGGTTTGGAAAACACAACTTTGGGTCCACGTTCCAACTTCACCATACACAAGGGGGAATTTTCACAAATTCTCCGCATCAGTAAAAATAATTGGGTATTGGTATCCAACATTGGTTCCATGCCTTCCTCAATTAACCTGTATGACAGCATGTTTAAAGGACGGATATCTAGTGTAAAGAAACAGTTTGCTGCCCCACAATAACTGTTAACATACCACCTGTACAACAGCAGCCAAATTTTGTGGATTGTGGTGTCTTTGCAATTGCATTTCTTGTTGCACTTCTGTTCAAACAAGATCCTTTGAAGATTACTTTCAGAGTTTGTGGTATGAGAGACCATCTGCTTAGATGTCTAAAGCAGGGATCATTCCAGCCATTTCCCGTTGCAAAGGTGAAAAATCAACAAAATGCACGACCCAAATTTGTAAAGTTGTCACTCATGTGCAAATGCCGGATGCCATGGATCTCACAGGATGCACAAAACCCAGATTTTTGGTGTGCTCAATGCGAGTCTTGTTTCGAGTCTTGTTCCAAATGGTTCCACAAGATATATGTTCCAACAATGCCTGATGAAATCTTCACAGTTAACACCATGAACTGGTTTTGTCCAACATGTAAGCAGTGATCAAGGTTAGCTTGAACTGGATATCATAAAGCTTAAAAGGAATAAAAGCCAATTATCACTGTAACTGTAAGTAAGTAAGTAAGTAAGTAGAAGGGGCAGTAATTATTCTTATTTGGGCTACATTCATTATGTATACCACATGGTGTGGCAGAGGATATCTGAAATTATGTCATTTTCACACATCCCTCCAATTACATAAATGCTAAGCTAAAAATTTTAGCATACCTCGCTCTTCCACAAATATTTTACACCCTCTCACTCCTCTATATTCACTCATACAGAAATATGATAGCATTACTTACAGTTACATAAAATGCCTCCTAGTTAACAAGTTGTTCTAGGAGAGTTTGGGGGAACAATCTGCCACATTTTTGTTTTAAATCTAGGGTCTCAGAAACGCTATTTCCTGGACTTTGTGGGACGATTTTACAGAATTCTGATCAATGATCAGAAAATGACATAATAGACCAAATAATAATAATAAATTCCCCCCTTTATTCTCTTAAAAAAGCATACACTCCCCCAAAAGTTACCCTCTGCCCAGCCTTGTGGTATACATAATTACAGTCACAGCCCTGAAACTGGATTGCAAAGGACCAACTCAACATGATTGAGTTTTACAGGGAAACTCAGGCAACCACATTATGACTCATGTCTGATAATGGAGCATAGATACTGTATGGTGGTGGATGGGTCAGTTACGGCTGATCCCAACCCACCCTGTTAACATTTACTGGATGTTGGAGGACACTGAAGCACCCAGAGAAAACCCACAACTTTCTGCATACCCCTGGACATTTTAATTTTTCGATATTTGGCTGTCAAATTCCCCACTCCAGGGCTAAAAATACAGTTCAAATCCTCCCACATATCAGGAAAATTGAAGGTCAAATGCCCCATCCCCTTGGGGCATTCCGACCATAATTCTTTCAGTTCAAATTTGGAATTTAATAAATGCAAATAATTTTAATTAAAGTGATTTAAATTTTTTTTAATATATAAATGGTAAGTGTGTTGTCTTTTCCTTTAAAATCTTAAAAGTATAATCTTTGCGCTGGAGTCTGGGGTCTAACTTTGCTAAACCAATCTCCCCCTTATTTTTCCCGCAACTTTTAAACTTTTAACAGTTCATTTTGTTCCTCCACCAATAATAATACAGTCAAACCTGTATTAAACTGACACCCTCAGGAAACAGGCTAGTGTCTGCTTAACAGAGGTGTCCACCTAACATGTATAACATGTATAACATGTATATATAATAATTAATAAGACAAATTTTAACAAACTGAACGGTGTATAATTATGTCTATTTACAAATAATTTCAACTTTAACATGAATAACAAAATGGAAACATACTATGTAAATCAGGTTCTTAATTAAAGATCTTAGTTTGTTTATTAGTAATAAAATTAAGAAATTATTGTTTGTGTGAAAAACAATCCTCAATGCATGACTGTTTTCGTCCTTCAATTTATATTTCCTGCAACAAGTAAACTACTTTCGACATGGCTAACAAAAGATCTTTTCCATAATAATGGGAAAATTCTTGTAACATCTCTGCAAACTTCAATCCTTCTGTAGGATAGACTTGTGATCATGCTATGTCTTATGCAAGGGCCTAACAAAGCGCAAAATTTGTAAAGACTGTGAAAGGTTTTAAAAATTTGGTCTGTTTAACACAGGTTGTTTGTGTCCTTACGTGCTAATTTAGGTGCCCACTAAATACAGGGCTGCTTATTACAGGTTTGACTGTAGTTCATTTTGTCCCACCCCCGCAGCAGTTTAAAAGGTCAAAATCCCCAGCCCAGGGATAGGAAAAGGTGTCAAATGCCCAGGGTGTGCCCGCATGGGGATGTTAACAGTTAAATTGATTGGTGCATTATATTGTTACCTATTGGTGGGTTTCATTCAGTGTTTTTCATAGTGATTTGAGTGGCCCCGTCAACCTTAAATGTATAAACATTAGTTTATGCTGTGCACATGAGAGTGAGTAAATGATATGAAATTGCACATATTTGCTACCAAGCAAAAAGCCAACACATACCGTGAACAATAAACTCACTCCGATGAATGCGTCTCGAATTATAGTTGACCCCCACACAAATATGTGATGTCACATGAAACCCAAGAATAGAAACAACATAGAAACAAACAATAAGTCATGACATAAAATACGACCAAATTAATGTACTATATTCAAATTACCTTTTAATGTTATCGTAAAAATCGTATGTAAATTAGATGATCACATAGGTATATAAGCGGGAAAGTTGTTTAGTAAATTAAATTGTCGCAACCGGTAAACATCAATAAAGACCAATATATTACATGGTGGCAGCAAAAGGTTCAAGATTTTCAAAATGAACAAAGTAAGAGGACCCGCTGAAATGGATTTCACTAGCCCACAGAATCTCTCGGAGACATGGAGACGTGGCATGGAATGTTATTTAACAGCAACGTGCACTGGCAAAACCGAAGCACAAAAAGTCGCTATTTTTATGTGTATGATTGGTAAAGACGGACAAGAAATCAAAGACACGTTCAAGCTCGAAACCGGTGAAGATGGACAAGCAGTGATTACCACAGCAATCCTCTTCGAAAAGTTTGAGGCGCATTGTAAGCCCAAAAAGAATCTCATCGTCGAGCGACACAGATTTCTCACAAGAGACCAAACACCTGGCGAGTCCATAGATCAATAGGTGACTGAATTAAGAACATTAGTGGCTTCGTGCTAGTGGGGAGATTTGAAAGACGATCTTATATGTAGCCGAATCGTCAGTGGCATATTATCAAGAGTTGTTCGAGAGCGGCTATTGCGAGAATCAGATTTGAAATTAAACAAAGCTGTTGAAATTTGTAGAGCTGATGAATTATCAAGACAACAGATGAAGTTGTTTGGCAGCGAAACGAATCATGTAAATGAAGTAAGACGTGGTGGAACAAATCGAGCCAAAAACAAAGGCAAGCTTAACAAAGTACAGGGAAAATCAACCAAAGCCGGAAAACAAGAAAACGAGCGTAATTCATGTGGAAATTGTGGTACAGTCCATCCCAAGGGGCAGTGTTTAGTTTATGGTAAACAGTGTAATAAATGCAAAAAATGAATCATTACGCGAGAATGTGCCAATCGAGCAAAAATGTTGATTAGTGTCAACAGGAGAAAAGCGACGAGTATCTGTTTCTAGAGACAGTGAAAGTCGAGTCTGTTGATCGGATTCGTCGGTCAGAAACTGAACATGTGACATTGTCATTAAATAACCAAGAGATTCAATTGAAACTGGATACTGGAGCGGAAGTCAATGTGATTCCTTATTCGACCTTTCAACGAGTTGCAAAAGCTGCAAAGATAGAGCTGAGAAAGCCGAAAGCCCGGTTGAGCGCTTATAATGGAGAGAACATTCCAGTTAAAGCTGTTTGCACGCTCGAATGCCAACATAAAGGGACTATCCATAATTTAGAATTTTACATTACAAGCATAGAGAGCGAACCAGTTCTTAGTATTTCTGCATGCAAAGAACTTGGCTTAATAAGATTCATTAGTGCCGTAGACCGTATGCTCCTACGGTTACAACGCTACAACATCGACTTACGATACAAACCTGGAAAGGAACTGTATTCCGCTGATACACTTTCGAGGGCACATCTTCCTACTATTGGCAACGACGACAAAGATCTTGTGCTATGTGTACATGCAGCAACGGCAAATCTACCAGTAAGCGATAAGAAGTTGGCAGAGCTACGTCAGGAAACAAACAACGATAGCATCATGGTTAAATTATCAGAGATAATTTAAGAAGGATGGCCCAATCATAAGCGGAGTGTACCAAAACAAGTCAGTGAATATTGGGCATTTAGAGATGAATTGGTTGCGACTGATGGTTTGATTTTCAAGGGTGAGACTATAGTTGTCCCTCAAGCGATGCGGAAAGATATTCTATTACAAATTCACGAAGGGCACCTTAGAATCGAGAGAAGCAAGCTTCGAGCTCGAGAATTGGTGTTTTGGCCGGGTATGACCAAGCAAATCGAGAATATGGTGTCCAACTGTCCAACATGCCAAGAGCTCAGGCTTAGCAATCCAAGAGAGCCGATGATTTCATATGAGATTCCACAGTATCCTTGGCAAATTGTGGTTACCGATTTGTTCGTGTGGAATGGTGTTAATTACGTGGTGGTTGTCGACTATTACAGTTGTTACTGGGAAATTGCATCACTGCGAAGTACGACGAGTGCGGCAGTCATCGACAAGCTGAGGCAAGTTTTCGCGAGACATGGAATACCAGTCCACAGTATAGCTCCACCGAGTTCGCGACGTTTGCAACAAATTGGAAATTTTCACACGTGACGTCAAGTCCGAAGTACCCACAGTCAAACGGTCTAGCAGAAAAAACTGTACAAACTGCCAAGAGGATGTTGGAGAAGGCTAAGCGTGATCACAAAGATCCATATCTTGCTTTGTTGGAGCAGCGTAATACGCCAGTGGCCAACTACAAATCACCTGCACAACTATCCATGGGAAGACGTCTAAGTTCGATTTTACCATGTATGACAAATCACCTAATTCCTGAGACAGTCTGTTATCGTGAGACGCAGGCCAAATTCCAGAAGAAGCAAGCCGAGCAGAAGGCCAACTATGATAAGTCTGCAGTGCCTTTACAACCACTTAAGGCGGGCGAAGCAGTACGTGTCAAGCAGGAGGGTGAATGGAGACCTGGAAAAGTCATCAAGATAGCTGATACGCCTCGAAGTTATGTGGTAAAGACTTCGGAAGGAGCTATTTATCGACACAACCGAAGACATTTGCATAGAGACACATCGCAAGACCAAACTAATTTGTATACAGATGTGGAGACGAATCCAGAAGAGGTGCAATCTTCGAGTGCGAATCAAGAACAACGATCGGAAAGCCCAGATCAACACCAGGAAGATCAGGAAGTAAATATCAGTGATGAATATCGCACACGTTTAGGACGATTAGTCAAAGCTCCTGACAGATATTAACGTTGAACTAAGGTTTGGACGGTGCAGAACAAATTTAGGATAAACTAAGGATTTGTGAACAATTTAAATCACTTAGTTAGACCTTACTATAATAGTACTTTGATTTATTTTTAGAAAAGAAAAAAAAATAATTTTTTTCATAGGGGAGTTGTACTTTATTCAAATTACTCTTTAATGTTATCGTAATAATCGTATGTAAATTAGATGATCACGTAGGTATATAAGCGGGAAAGTTGTTTAGTAAATTAAATTGTCGAAACCGGTAAACATCAATAAAGACCAATATATTACAATTAATATTGCAGTTTCAACATAAGTCAAAACTTTTAATGTAATCATTTTGAATGTTACGCATGAAGCCAACCACTTCACAGGTTACTAAGAGTATATACAGTACTGTGCAAGTTTTAGGCCCCCAGTCAAATTGTCACTTGTTAGTAAAATTAATGGTATTGCAAGACATGCTAGGTAGAAAGACTTGTAGTGGTCTTGCGCTTGGTACAGCCACCATGAGAGACCATTATAGCAGCACAATGCCCAGTCATTGACCTAACAAGCTTGTTTGTTACATCTGGATCAACAGCCTCATGTGATGCAATAATGGTCTCTTTGATTCTTCCACATGTCGGCATGGTCTTCTATCTAACCTCTTCCTCACTTATATCCAAAAATGTTCAATGAGGTTTACGTCAGGAATCTCTTATAGCCCTGGGCTGGTCAATATCACTTTCTTTCAGGCTCTTTTCTGTATGACATGGTACCCCATCTTACTGGAAGATATAATCTCCACCACAAAGCCATCTCATCTATTAGGAAAGTTCTAGATACAAGCCAAACATACAAGCTTGTTGGGTCAATGACTGGGCATTGTGCCCCAATAATGGTCTTTCATGGTGGCTGTACCAAGCCCAAGACCACTACAAGTCTTTCTACCTACCATGTCTTGCAATACCATGAATTTTACTAACAAGTGACAATTTGACTGGGGGCTTAAAACTTTTGCACAGTACTGTACATTCGTGTTTTATTATTCTAATCATGTGTCTCTAGTATTAAATATACAAAATTATAAATATTTTTATATCATGGTACATTTATGTATGTTCAGGTATACAATACTGTATAAAAAAACGTTCATTCACGTTTTACTTACTTTATTTCAACCAAGAGATTACTTGCATTCTGTAAGAAGACTAAAAAGTTCTCGAGGTAGCCTAGTTTCGTTCAATTTTAAAGATAGAAATCCGACTGTTCGATGAAATGCGTATTCAATTCCTTCGCTTTAATTGTTTACAGGCAAGCATCACGCATTGACACGCGAAACCCGTGGGACTATCTTCAGTGTTCGGAAATTAATCTTCGTAGCAAATTTCTGAAGGCACCTTGGTTTGACGGATGTCCGATTGCACATTCCCAAGGATCACAATACCTGCATTCGTTTATTAATTTTTTAATATTCTATTTTCCCTTTTCAACGGCAATACTGACTGAATAAGATCCATATGAAATCATGGAAACTTGATACAAATAATCAGGATATCATTTGCCAATATGGTATCCAGCGAGCTTAACCGTTTTGCCAACTTTATCAGCTATCTCTTGGATGCAACTCTCGTGCAGGTCTTTATTTTTAAAATCTGGCCAAACATAATATGGCCAAAGATCAGCAATTTGGTCTTCTAACTTTATATCAGCTACCCCGTTTTGTGCCACCATCTTTATCAACAGTAAATTACTTTGCGCATGCGTGTTGGTGTCATTTGCTAAGGCGATAGCTTTTCACGCGTGCACATTACAAGTAATCTTAAGTTGGCCACCTCTTAGGGCCTGAAAAATCTTTTGAAATGCCAATCGAGGAGCAATAAGTCAACATTCTAGTTCATTTAGATCTTCAAGAAGGTCTTTTTCTGGAAATTTCATGCCATTAATTAGCAATTGCACAAGGGGGGACTTTGCGTTTCTTTTAAATAGTTGTTACAAGTTTGACAAAGCCATTCAATTCAATGTTATCAACACTTTTTATATTTTGTAGATACTTGGTTATATCAGAATTGACCATTCTTAGGCTGTCTGCCAGAGAAACAGAAAGTTTATACCATAATTGGTCACAACAAGTGCAAACATACAAAGGTCCTGTAGATACAGAGTTATGAAAATTTCTCACAAGTGTCAATGTATCAATATCTTCAATAGACAAGTAACAACTCTCAGCATTTGCAATATTTTGAATTGAATGTGATTCATTACTTTTCTTTTGCTTTTGCGAGCGACTATTTTTTCTAGAAGCTCTCTTTCTTTCTTTCTCTTTTGCAATTGTTGCATTCCTTTCCTCAGTAGTTTCATTTTGTTTTGTTGCTTTCTTAGTATTACTATTTTTTGCAAGTCTAGCTTCCTTTTCCTTTGCTGACTCATTTTGTCTTCTTAATTTCTCAGCATTTTTATCTTTCCAAGCCTAGCTTCCTTTTCCTTTGCTGACTCATTTTGTCTTCTTACTTTTTCAGCATTTCTATTTTTTGCAAGTCTAGCTTCTTTTTCCTCTGCTGTCTCATTTTGCCTTCTTACTTTCTTACCATTTATTTTTTTTGCAAGTTTAGCTTCCCTTTGCTGAGTGGACTCATCTGGTCTCACCCTTTTTCTACATGTAATACCAATTATTTGATTGTTCAATTCTTTTCTGTTAACATTATGTTGTTCAAGTAGCTGAGTAGTATCTGTCATATCTGTATTTGCATTATCTTCTGTAGACAATACTAGTGTCTCTAAATCATTATTCATGCACTTTACACGCTTTAACTCAAATGGCAAAACAATACTTGCTTCATTGCACCTTGATGTTAACCGAAAATACTCTCCAACATTTTCTATCCCTTCCACTGATATCAAAACACAATAATGCAATGCGGATGGTCTGCCATACATATCTTGTGAATGAGAATCAAACACTTTAAACACACCAGGAAAAGGCATCATGATTGATTGCCACAGTGTTCATACCAATTGTAAGTAAACAACTTTTATAGTTTAAAGAATAACATCTTACAATCTTTGGACGTGTTCCATTTATAGAAAGTTAGCCAATTGTCCCAAAACTGAAGTGAGTAGAAACTTTCTGGACAAGACATGCTCTTTTTCTTGCAATAGGATTTCATTTGTCAGCTGCAAACTTTATGTTTAGAAACCTATCAAATACCAGTCCTGGATGAACTTTTGCCTGAACTTGCACAAGCGAAAGTTTTCTCAACGGCAGATCTTCGCTCGAAATTCCTCAGCTTGTGAAGGCATGTGCGACTTGTCAGAAATTCTGCGCTTCACAGCCAAAGGAAACGCTGGAGCCTCACGACGTTCCCAGTCGCCTGTGGGAGAAGATAGCAACGGATCTGTTCACATTCCAGAACAAGGGTTTCTGATAACAGTGGATTATTATAGCAACTTTTGGAAAATCAACGAACTGTCAACCACCACCAAATTCTTATTTCAAGCACTACTGCAGACAACCCTTGATTAGTCTGCACATATGTTCATTATATGAGGTGTCAAATAAGTCCTAGTACGATGTTGCAAAACTATAGAATGCTTCCAATAATATTCAATGTATTGAGTGATCAACATTATTAGCTATTCCTAAATTGCAGTAGATGACTAGGAATAGTCAGATAAAAAGCTGTGCAACACAGCTAGGGCTGCATCTGCAACAAAGTGTTTGTTTATATATCCCCAAAAAAGTCATGTGATCCATATTCAATTTTAAAGGTAACTTTTAGAAAAAGAGAATTATTTTTACTTTGTAAAAATATATTGTCAGTTTATGTTATAGATAACAATTTAAATTTAATGATCTGAAGTGCTGTAAGGTATCCTAAGCAATTACAAGTAAATTCAGGATTACAATCTAAATTCAATTCACAAGGCCATCCACCAGGGTTCTCAGCCTGTTAAATATAGTTACATATGCATAGGGTAGATTGTCTTATTTTGATAAGAATTTATGTAATGCTGTATGTAGTTGTATTATGGTACTGCAGATTCAGGTAGACCGTTAAATGCGAATAGTTATCATGTTAATTTTAACAGTTGCGCAATGATGTTTCTAGGGCGTGGCTTCAACGTTATGTTACAAAATAATACATTGATACAATGACGTAACCTTACAACCCAACATTGTTTGCTGGGCTGCTATGGCAAGACATTCTGATGAAAGGCTAGACATGTTTGAAGTCATGAATGTCAAAAGACGTAAGCCCATACGCATTTTATTTTAAAACAAATGGTTGTTTGTGCATTTTCACCTGACCCGTAGCACTCGAGGTAGATTGTCTCGCGAAGTCAACCATAGAATTGCCTTCGTTTCGTTGTGGTCTTTCGCTGTTAACGACATTAGGCTGCAAATAGCTTGCAACGGCATTAGCAATGATTCATCCCAACTCCTCCGGGTTTAAATTATTCATCATTCAAATGATTCTCCTCTAAAGATGAAAGACTACTCGTTTAATTCAACGCAAACACATCCAGATAAAAGGTGGGAACCAACCCCCCCCCCCCCGGAAGTTAGGACTTGGGAGTTTGGAAATTGAGCATAAAAGCTAAACCGCTTCTGAAATAGCAAATGATTACTTATAAATAAGCATTTTTTTAGAAATGATTATTTATAAATAATCAATTTTGTAGGTGATAATTTAAAAGAAGCAATTTTGTAGAAGTGATTGTTTATAAATAAGCAACTTTGTGAAAATGATTATTTATAAATAAGCAATTTTGTGGAAATTATTGTTTATAATAAGCAACTTTATCAGCAGTCAGCATATAAGCATTGAAGCAAGACGTGTACTTTTGAGCTCCTGCATTTTACAGTTTTTATACCGATTTTACAAGTTTATAACTCATCTATAATATATACCTTGGTCTGAGTTGTAATATGTCGTTGTCAGACAATGTGTGTCTTGCCTGGACGGGAGAATACGATCTATTAAAGAAGTTTGTATCTGAAGACTTAAAGTTAATTGGAGTATGGGACCAACCAGGCGGAGACAAGAAAGTATTTAAATCATCTAATACTTCGATTTCTTGGAGAAGATCTAAATGTTTGCTCTACATAGATGGCCCCGAAGCGAGCGATATCACACAGCTTATATGTTCCAAAATTGTGGGAAGTTTAAAGGCTGTAAGTAGACCTAATGACACTAATAAAGACACAAATATCTCAGACTTTTCATGTCAGACGACGGCCGATCTGCAACCTTGTTTATGCAAATGCGTAGATGTTTGTCGCGATATCAAAGATCTTAAGTCGAGTCAAAGTGCTAGTAATGAGGCTATTCAGGCCTTGTCAGAAACTGTTGATCTCATTGCTGAGACTTGTGCTGATTTTCACAAGAAGTCCTACATTGAACCAAAACGAAAAAACAAGTCTCACGCTGTTAAGAGCCTACATGAATCGCTTCACGAATTTGAATATACTGATAATGAACAAAACACATTTGAGACAATAGAAATTATTGAAGCAACTAATTCTATTGAACCCAAGATCAAAAACACTGCGGTACAAATTCAGACTAACCCAGATCCTCTTTTGGAAAACGTAATCGAGAGTCCAAACTCGACTGAAGAAAGTGTGTTTATGGCTACTGAGTCTATACCGAGTCGCAACGCAACTAGAAAAAACAACTTAAATGTACCTACTCAGTTGGCTACCACTACTGCTCCCCTATCGAAACATTTGACACCATGTCCCTTCCTTCGCAGAAAAGGCCATTGTCTAAAAGGTTCAAAGTGTGATTTTTTCCATCAATTAGACCCACACCGGCGCAATAAATTCTCTCAACCACATAGTACAGCACCTCTGTCTATTAATCCAATGTCATCTTTCCCCACCTGGTCTCCATCAAGAATGAGTCCCCCTTTTTTTCGGGCCCACATGAACTACCCATATATTCCACCGCAAATAGGATTTCCTCCATTCAACGGTACGAGGCCACCTATCTTCCACCCTTGTATGGACTACCCCTACCATCCCCGTCCACTAATGAGAATCCCTGCAAGGCCTCCTCATTACTAAAACCCTCCACGGTCGGTAATGGTAAGATGCCTAGCTCTACACCACTCCATGATACTATGCGTCTTCCTAACATGTCTACTTCCACCACCCCAAGACAGGATGTTGAATCGTCTAAATTATATTTGCCTAAGCTATTGTTATCAAATGTTCGTTCCTTAGCCCCTAAAATTGATGAACTCGAGCAGGTTGCGAAATTGAATGAGGCTAACATTATTTGTATCACCGAAACGTGGTTGTCGCCGAATATACCTGATTCCGCCTTATTATTACCTAATTTCTTTTTATTTCGTAATGACCGTGAATTTTCGAGTGGTGGCGGTGTCTGTATTTATGTCAGCTGTGAAATCTCCTGTACGAGACTTAAAAAGTTTGAGAACCCCAATATTGAATCCTTGTGGTTGTCGTTAAGACCTAAACGACTACCCAGATCCATCTCAATTATTCTTGTGGCTGCTATATACCACACGACATCATCTGGTGCATCTGAGAACTGGGATTTATACAATCATATCCAAAGCAACGTCGACATATTTCTTAGAGACCACCCCGATGCCATTGTTTTGATTACAGGTGATTTCAATCCAACCAGCAATGGCTTCGACGTTAATCGTGTTAAGAGGCTAACAGGTCTCTCTCAAATAATACGCGTGGGTACTAGAGAAAACGCTATATTGGATTGGTGTCTAACTAATGCAAAGAAGTCTACCTTGGATGTTTCTAAACTGCCCCTCTTGGTCTTAGTGATCATAACACCATCCTAATTAAACCTTACTTAAATAAACACCTATTCAAGCGAACAAATCTGTGCTGAAAAGGGATCTTAGAGATAGCAATTTACGACTTTTTGGTCAATGGATTACTGCTTACGATTGGTCTGATGTTTTATCAACTTCAGACTGTGAAGAAAAGTATGCTAAATTTGATGAAATGATTACTTTCGCAGTTGATTACTTTTTTCCAGTTAAGAAAACTAAAATTAAAAAGTCAGACAAACAGTGGATGACCCCTGCCTTAAAAGTTGCAATATCCAAACGTCAAAAAGCATTTTTCAAATATGGGAAGACGTCGAAAGCCTTTAAATATTGGCGAAATTTAGTCCAACATGATGTTAAAATTGCACGGGCTAAATATTATTGGAAATCAGTAGAAAAACTGAAAGACGGTAATCCATCTAAGTGGTGGAGAGAAGTTAAAAGCTTGGGTGGTTTGTCGTCTACTAATACATGGCACCAACAGTTAATAGGTGATGACAACCCTTCTGTAACACATCTGGCTGAGTCATTTAATGATTTCCTGGTCAACCTTACCTCTCACTTTTCCCCGCTTACACGTGATACCAGCTCCATCGACCCCGACGTACCACACCAGTTCCTCGTCAATCCTGGGATTGTTTTGTCATCCCTTCGTCAGATTAAGACCAATAAGTCCACAGGACCAGATAGAATTCCTAATATACTGCTCAAAATGTTTGCTATCGAATTTGCTCCTGTTCTGGCTGATATATACAATTCATCAATACAACAAGGAATTTTTCCACATCAACTAAAGCGTGCTGTCGTTATTCCAGTTCCGAAAGTGTCACCCCCAGCAACCCTCGAGAACGATCTGCGTCCAATTTCTCTAACATCCCAAGTGGCAAAGGTTTAGAAGGTTTTACCCTTAAATCCTTGTTGTCGCAAGTTGCTAACAAAATGGACCCTAAACAATTTTCCCTTCCGAGAAAATCCACAACCCATGCCTTGGTCTACCTATTACACTCAGTCTTAGCAGCTCTCGAGTCAGGCCAGTGCTCTATTAGAATATTCTTTGCAGATTTTAGAAAAGGTTTTGACCTGGTTGACCATAATATTATAATTGAAGAAAAAGCGTCTCGATGTCCATCCTTCTATTGTTCGGTGGATCAAGGATTTTCTTACTGGCCGCGAACAACGTGTAAAAATTGACAATTGCTATTCCTCATGGAAGAAAACTAATGGTGGTTTACCGCAAGGTACCAAACTTGGACCCATTTTGTTTGCAATTCTCGTCAACCAGCTTCTAAATAACTGGCAGGGCCGTATCAAATTTGTAGACGATTCGACAGCTTTTGAGATCATTCCGCGGGGTTCGCCTAGTTTTCTACCCATAATTGTAAATGAGATTTCCCTGTTCGCCATGAAAAGAGGAATGGAACTCAATCCAAAAAAATGTAAGGAGATGATTATAAGCTTCTTGAAATATAACCATACCTCCTTCAGTCCTATCTACGTTGCAGGCGTTCCTATAGAGCTTGTGTCTACATTCAAGTTACTCGGCGTTCATTTGTCTAATGATCTTACATGGAATACCCACGTTGATTATATAATTAAAAAGGCTAATTCACGATTATATTCTCTTCGCAAATTACGGAAAGCTGGTTTAAAACAATCCGACCTGCCATGGTATATTGTTCCTTCGTCCGTTCGCTACTGGAGTATGCATCGCCATCGTGGGCTACCTTGTCATCCGCATTGTCAGATGAAATTGAATCTATCCAACGGCGTGCTCTCAAAATTATTTATCCGACGTTGTCATAAGCTGATGCGCTTGTTGTTACAGGACTTGATAATTTGATAAATCGTAGAGACGTGGCTTGCAAACTGTTCGTTCATAGGTTAAGGGAATCCAAGACACACTTTTGTAATCCATTAGAATCTATTGTTAAAGTAGAATCTCAAGAACCCGCTCATGATTATTACCTACGAAATCAAAACAATATTCGATCTCCACCGCTTATATGCACTGAGCGATTTCGTAACTTTGTTACAGTTAAGTATAATATTTAAAAAAATAATATTGAATTACAATATTTAAATTCCATTTTAATCTAGCTAAGTATGTAAATAAGTCTTTTTACCGTTGCATATAACTTCTCAATTAGGCCTACCTATGTAGACTATATTGATGATTATTTTATAAATTATTAATATTCTGTAACACCTTACAATATTTAATACCCTATGTAACGATAATCGTGTAATTCAGTTTGTACTGCGATACGATTTTAATAAACTAATAATAATAATAATGAAAACTTTATTTGACTTTTGTTTTTACATAATACAATTGCAAATCTCACTTTATCAAGGTAATTTACAATCGGCTACTTGAACCACAACTAATATCCTAATATTTAACAAAAACAAGAATTTATATCAATATTGACTATATATGTATATATATTACTTTATATAGATAGATTTAGAAGTTCAGATATTTTAAAAATTTAGTAAGTTTGGATTTTCCCATTCTTTATTTCTGCGGCAGAAAATGTAATAAGAGGCACGAATAGCTATGCTGGACATTTTTCTTACACAGTGCATTTGGTGATTTTCACTAATACCGATGTCTTTCAACATACCTAAAAATGAGGAACATTCTTCCCCAAATACACCTAGCGAGCTCATAGAAAGATTTACAAATTTCACTTTTTTAAACTTTTCATTTAGCTGATAAATTAATTGTTCATATTTAGATTTCTTTCTCTTAGCGTTATTCCTTAGGTTGGACTCATACCCGACGGTGAGCTCGACCACATATAGGGAACCATTTGAGCAAGATAATAACAAATCTGGACGATATGTATCACCAGTAATAATGGTAGGACTCTTGAAATTTGGTATATCAGCGTAAAGGGTACAATCATTTACTGATTGCAATGTATCAGCAAGAAAGTTTAAGATCGAATTATGCCTCCATGTAAACCGCTCAAGATAAAATTGACATCCAGCCACCACATGTAATAACGACTCCGGGTTAAGGCAAAAAGTGCATTCTGAACTCGAAGATATTCCCCATCTGTTTAAGTTTTTGCGTGTGGGAAGAGAGTTATTGATATATCGTATGGTAAAGTTGTAAATATTCTTTGGAAGCTTGGATTGAGCGATAGACCACACCTTGTTTAGCTGTAATAATGATAACTTTGTTACACTGGAGAAAAAGGATCCTTGAATATGAAGCTGGTCTCGGAGTTTAACTTCATGTCCTAAGCGGAAATCTTTAATCACTTCTTTCGAACTGTTATAGGCGTCATATTGAATATTAGTGTGCGTATTAGTAGATTTCCATAACTCGTTAATTTCTTCATTAGGAGAGAGTTTTAAGGCTTTCCGAATAACATTTGGCATTGAATGAATTTTACAGATGGAGGATAGATACCTTGGCCGAATTTATTAGAAGTTATGAAAACAGAACTAAGTGTTCCCGAGATTGGAATCTCTAGCCATTTACGGATGTATTGATTGACTACGGAATCAATATTTTCGATGACCCATGTTTTTGAGAGTGTAGCGACGGTGAAATGCCATGACAGTTTTGATAGGACATAACGACTATATACACGAAGTTTATTCTTTGGATGGAGTGGTTTTGAGTCAATTTCAGACATTAACTCACTGATAAGGGTAATAAGTTCATACTTGTGGTTCTCATTCGACATGTTGAAGTCAAAGTAACGTCCTAAATAATTAAATGCTTCACCGCTCTTAATTGTTGGTATCATGTTATTATGAATGAAGAGTTTGGGCAAGTATTGCACTGATTTTGTGATTGCTTTCTTAATGCCAAAGGTACTACACTTGTCAACACGGATAATCATATAGCCCATTGGCACCAAATAGCGAAACGATTCAACAGATGTTGGTTTTCAGTTTCTTGGCCAGTAATTACGGCTGCGTCATCAGCAAACTGGAACCAGTGGATAGGATTTAACAATTTAAAGGAGAAGCCAAATTGACGGTACTTTTCAACTTTGATATGTTGAATGAAGGTGTTAAAGCACATGTTGAAAAGGAGAGGGCTCAGGCAGTCACCTTGCAGGACGCCACGGCCAACGGGGATGAATGGAGTGCAGTATTCCGAGGTGATTATTGAGGTTTGGAAGTCGGTATATAAACTATTTATAATTAATTTAATGTGATCGGGAATATGATGATAGTCAAGGACTGATTGAATTAAGTTATGATGGACTTCGCCGAACGCATTTTTTAGATCAAGTAAGGTGATGACAACAGAGCGTTGTCTGATCCGAGCTTTATTGATGATATCAGCCATTTGCGCTGTATGTTCTAGAGTTCCAGAAAGGTTGGGCGTAAAACCTTTTTGAATCTTGTGTTCGATGAAGTTATTTGATGCTAGGAAGGAGTACACTACATTTCTTAGACAGGATGTGAAGACTTTTAATGGTATAGACTGAAGCGTAATTGGTCGGAAGTTTGAAGGATCAGCGGTGTTGCCTTTCTTATGAATTAAAATTGTACATGCTCGCTTCCATTCAGTTGGGACAGTACCAGAGTGCCAAATTTCATGAATAATTTCGGTAAGGTAACTTCTGAGAAACGAACATCGCTTGAAACAAATAATGGAAAGTTGGTCAAGGGGTCAAGGGGACAAGGGGAGCCAGACGATTTCATTTTCCGTATAACATTAGTAACTTGTTGGTATGTCGGGGGATTAAGGTTAAATTGAACTTCGGGGTCACATAACTTTGGAATCCAGCTGGGAATAGTGAACAGTTGATTAGGATTAATTTTAGCCAGAGATTTAGAAAAATAAGTGAGGCAATCATTCACGTTGAAGGAAGGTAATATTGAATCCTTCTTATTTATGATATTTTTAATATAGCCCCAAAAGTTCCGGGTGATATACTTGTCGTGATCGAGCGTCTGATTGCAAGATGCTAGCCCATCGTCGTCGTTGTTGATATTGCGAAGTTTGTTACGCAATATTCGAGAGACGTGTCTAATTTCAGTAAGGTTACCTTCGTTACGTTTTAAATTCTGCAACGCTTTCTTTAAATCCTTAACTGTACATTCTTTATATTTAGCGACGATTTTTTTATCTGGTATAGACTCATTATGACCAAAATTATCTGCGAAGTAGTTGTAAATAACATCGTTTAATAACTTTATTTTTGAATTTGCATCTGGAGAGCTGATTGGATGATTTATCTGCAGCGCACATTTGAAAAAATCATTAGCCGTTAGCCATTCAGAGTCATTTTTAGGTAAAATAATGCCTTTTTTGAGTTCAGGGAGTCGATCATCATAAGTCATATGGTTATCAGCTTGGCAATTTTCAGATTCAGGAGTATTTGTAGTATCATCTGTCGTTATTTGTTCTTCCAGATCAGTAGCCAGTTCGTCGTTAAGGCTGTGTATCACTTGACAACTACGCTGATGCATTTTAAGACCACGCGCGCCTTTGCATATTTTGCCACAACAACATTTGACAACAGTAACGCTAGGAACAGGAATACTAGGTGACTTTGTTATTGGCATTTCCCGGGATCGAGCATCTACATGGTCTTTCTCATCATGATTAATACGTTCCTTACACCGCCATTTATGTCGACCAAGCGAGACGAACTCACGATCACAAAACGAACACACCACGCAAATCGTCAACAAAGTAATTACACTTGTACGAATCATTTTATAAACCTTATACGCGATTTCAATTAATAAAAGAGTGTGATTCAAATACGAATATATCAATAAAACTTCTAACATGTACAGAGCACAATAAGCGTGACCCTGCTCTATGTTATAATCAATAATAATAATAATAATAATAATACTGATAATAATGATAATAGTGATAATAATGATAATAATAATTAATGATAATAATAATGATAATAATAATGATAATAATATTGATGATAATAACGATGATAATAACGATGATAATAACGATGATAATAACGATGATAATAACGATGATAATAACGATGATAATAACGATGATAATAACGATGATAATAACGATGATAATAACGATGATAATAACGATGATAATAACGATGATAATAACGATGATAATAACGATGATAATAACGATGATAATAACGATGATAATAACGATGATAATAACGATGATAATAATGATGATAATAACGATGATAATAATGATGATAATAATGATGATAATAATGATGATAATAATGATGATGATAATAATAATAATAATAATAATGAAAACTTTATTTGACTTTTGTTTTTACATAATACAATTGCAAATCTCACTTTATCAAGGTAATTTACAATCGGCTACTTGAACCACAACTAATATCCTAATATTTAACAAAAACAAGAATTTATATCAATATTGACTACATATGTATATATATTACTTTATATAGATAGATTTAGAAGTTCGGATATTTTAAAAATTTAGTAAGTTTGGATTTTCCCATTCTTTATTTCTGCGGCAGAAAATGTAATAAGAGGCACGAATAGCTATGCTGGACATTTTTCTTACACAGTGCATTTGGTGATTTTCACTAATACCGATGTCTTTCAACATACCTAAAAATGAGGAACATTCTTCCCCAAATACACCTAGCGAGCTCATAGAAAGATTTACAAATTTCACTTTTTTAAACTTTTCATTTAGCTGATAAATTAATTGTTCATATTTAGATTTTTTTCTCTTAGCGTTATTCCTTAGGTTGGACTCATACCCGACGGTGAGCTAATAATAATAATAATAATAATAATAAAATATAATAATAATAATAATAATAATAATGATAATAATGAAATAATGATAATGATAATAATGATAATAATGATAATAATGATAATAATGATAATAATGATAATAATGATAATAATGATAATAATGATAATAATGATAATAATGATAATAATGATAATAATGATAATAATGATAATAATGATAATAATGATAATAATGATAAAATGATAATAATGATAATAATGATAATAATGATAATAATGATAATAATGATAATAATGATAATAATGATAATAATGATAATAATGATAATAATGATAATAATGATAATAATGATAATAATGATAATAATGATAATAATGATAATAATGATAATAATGATAATAATGATAATAATGATAATAATGATAATAATGATAATAATGATAATAATGATAATAATAATAATAATAATAATAATAACTTTGTGAAAATGATTATTTATAAATAAGCAATTTTGTGGAAATGATTGTTTATAAATAAGCAGTTTTGTGGAAATGATTTTTACAAATAAACATTTTATGCGAAAGTGATTGTTTATAAACAATCTAAATGTATTATATGCTTATTTGCAAACAATAAGGTATATCATAATTTTTTTCATAAATAATGAAAAATTCACAACGAAAAATATGCGTATAATTTTTTCTACATTTCGTTTATAAAATCAATAAGACGAAAAGCAGCAAATTTCCGTAAATGAAATTGATCATGAACAATAATACTTCTTTGCTTAACATCTAAAAATGAATAGAATCCATCATACGTCCACTGCAATGATAAGCTCTTCTAGAACTAGTATAATCACACAAATAATTTTCCAAATACTGTTAGCCTCTTTCTCATTTTCAGAAACAAAACCCACTTCCAATCGATTGTTTATTTTACCCTCTCAAATCGATCAAACATTGAAATAAAATCAGCCAGATCGTCAAAAAATGAGGAACGTAAAATGTGAATAAGAAATCTTCTCATCTCACAATCAGTGTCAATTTCAACACAAAAAATACTCACTCGTTTTTTTGTACACTTCTCATGTCCAACTTGTACTCAAATGAATAGAAAAATACCAAAACCTGTAAGTCATTTCTTTGTTTTGCCCTGTCGCCTATCAATAAATCAACCACAATAAAAAAATTTATCTATCCTTTCACTTTATCCCACCATCGGTATTGGTTACACTCCACAAAAAAAACGCATTTTTTTACAAGCCCGACAAAAAAAAAATCGAAATCCCAAATTATTTTCTCAAATAAAATATTGTAATAGTTTTTTTCCTGTTGCTTTTAGCCTTTGCATAGTCACGGCGAAATTTAGTCTGCTTCTGCAGACAGCGCGTCTGTGTAGAAAGTTTCGTTTTAATTCAGCAAATATAAATAATTTTGTGTATTTTCATAACAATTTTCCAGTACTACGCAGGCAGTCGCACGCAACTCTTGCTTGAGTTTGAATGATACAAAAGCTTGAGTTGTCAAGGTTTTATTATACAGGAAATCGACTGGCTGGGTTTAAAGCCTACCCAAGTGTGTTTTTCTGGTTGTTTGGGTTTATTGAAATATGCTCGAGGGTATGCTAAGCTATGATATTGCTACGCTAGGATTTTTGTATTTCGCTATAACTTTGGTATTTTTTTAGTTATACACTTAAAAATTTAGTTAAAATGTGGAACTTTTTATGGAGAATTTGGCTTTGTAAAAAGAAATAAAGCAAAAACGGGGCAATAGATGCCGAATATATAATTAGTTTAAAAAGATTGGAAAATATATTTACAAATTTGTTATGCTGGCTTTCAAAACGTATTATTCGCCTATTTGTATTTACGATTTCACTTCCTAATTTTATTGTAGAGTTTCATATGTGGAATCTAACTATGCAATTTTAATGAACAAAGCTGCACATAAAAGCAATGATATAGCAGTGTGAAATCACCCATCGAACAGGGGGTTATTATTGTATTGTGTATGTGCTGTTTGTTCCTATGTAAATTTGTAAGAGGAGTAATATAATTATACAAGCGTGAAATCTGTCTAATTTATGCGAGATTACCAGGGCATATAAAAGCAAATGTAAGGCAATATTTTGGCTGCTTGCTTATAAAGTAATATTACTTTTCACAAGGTTTTTTTATTTGATTCTTCTTGTGACGCGATCTCGTTCGGGTTTGGCACAACATTGGTGGCAGCGGTGGAATTTGTAGTCTCTGAAGAAAAATATGCCTATGGCAACGAGATCGACAGCGAGATTAGAAGCAGAGGAAACCAATCAAGATGACATAGGTTACTGCGAAGGAGAAGAAGCTATGTACGTTGCGGGCAGTGGTGAGAATATGGTAGTACATGAGGCATGGGTAGAAGATATCGAAAAACAAATGCATTTTAGGACTAGACTTTCTGGTTTCAAGGGATTGTGTTGTTGATGTTCGAGAATCCTGTTTACAGATTGGTTCGGAAGAAGTGTGATTGAAGAGAATCACAGCAACTAAGAAACCGATTTGCCATAGAGTAGTGGTTGCCGAAACATGGTTAGTACCAGGGCTGTCTAGTGATATCCTGGTAGCAAGGGCGGTAATGGATATTGGTAGGCCAATGTTTGCGGTTGGAGTCTTGAATATATCGGATAATGAACAAATAGTCTGTGAAGGCACAGACATAGCTAGTTGTGAAATCATCCAGTGTTACCATGTTAGAAAAAAGTCTACGGGTCATGAAGTTAGTAATGAGTGGTAGTAAAGAGTCTTTATGAACGTAGTTCTGGTTTGGACAGTCCACAAAAGAACCAGTTGTACACACTGTTGTTGGAGTTTAAGGATGTTTTTAAAATGTTCGGGTGACATAGGGAGAATGTCTTTAACTTCGCACAAGATTGACACTGGTGACCAAAAACCGATCAAGCAGCAACCATGGCATCTGCCACTTGCGAAGGCAGACATTGCACAAGAAGCAATTAAAGGGATGCATGAGCTGGGTATTATTGAACCCTCTAACTGTCCTTGGGCAGCGCCCATCGTTTTGGTTAAAAAGAAAGATGGCATAGGTTCTGTGTCCATTAAAGTTAAATGTGAAAAAAAAATATTCCTATCCACTTTCTCAAATCGATACGACACTTGACGCTGCAGTGGGCTTAAAGTAGTTTTCAACTTCAGACATGAAGAGTGGTTATTGGCAGGTGGACTTGGAACAAGGTGCTAGAGAAAAGACAGCGTTCTCGACAGGCTACGGGTTGTGGCAGTTCACAGTCATGCCATTTGGGTTGTGCAACACCCCTGCTGCGTTTGAAAGGTTAAAGGAGATAGTCTTGGCTGGTCTACCTTGGAGCATGTGCCTCCTCTACCTAGATGATATCTTAGTGCATGGGAAGACGTTCGAAGAAGAAATACCTAATTTACGCAAGGTCTTTAGTCGGTTTCGAGCTGCTAAATGCAGATAAATGTAAGCTGTTCAGGCAAAAAGTTCAGTATCTGGGACATATTGTCAGCCAAGAAGCCATTTTAACGGAACCAAGCAAAATTGAAGCTGTGACTATGTGGCCAAAACCGATGAACAAACGAGATTTAAGGGGATTTCTAGGACTTTGCTCATACTACCGAAGGTTCGTTAAATCATTTGCTGATATTGCAAGCCCATTGCATAAACTCACGGAGAAAGAACCTGTGTTTTGTCGCAGGAATGCAATGACAAAAAACTGAAGCATCTGTTGACGATTGCATAAGTCCTGGCTTACCCCGTAGCCTCAAGGACGTTTACCCTGGACACAGATGCCAGTGAGAGAGGGATTGGTGCCTTCCTGTCCCAGGAACAAAATAACGAAGAAAGAGTTATTGCATATTTTAGTCGAAGTCTATACAGAAGAGAACGAAATTACTGTGTGATGTGAAAAGAGTTACTGGCAGTAGTCAAAGCAACGGAAAAATTTCATTATCTTTATGGCCGCCGATTTCTTCTGGGGACTGATCATGCTTCGTTGAAGTGGCTCTTGCATTTTAAGCGTCCAGAAGGACAAATTGCTTGTTGGTTACTGAAGTTACAAGAAATATAACTTTGAGGTAATGCATCGTGTGGGAAGGAATCATATTATAGCAGACGCCCTATCAAGACGACCATGTTATGAGTCAGCATGCAAAATCTGCTAGTGGCTGTAAAGTGAAGTATCTCCACCTGACACCAAAGGCGATCTAAGATGATGTTTTGCAAAACCTTCATGACTCTCCAACTGCAGGACACTTTGGCATGAAAAAAAACGTTAATTCGTGTTCGGCAACGTTTCTATTGGATAATCCAAAAGTGGGTGCGCATCCCGTAAAGATATCCTAGAAAACTCAAAACTCCCTTGAAGCTGTACACCGTGGGGTCGCCGATGGAGAGGATAGCGATTGACGTGTTGGGACCACTTCCAAGAACAGACTTGGGAAACCAATATATACTCATTGCTCAAGATTACTTCACTAAATGGCCGGAAGCCTGTGCTCTGCCGGACCAACAAGCGGTTACAGTCACAGAAGTGTTAGTTAACCAGTTCTTCACTTGGTTTGGGATACCTATGAAATTACATTCCAATCAAGGAAGAAACTTTGAGTCTGAATCCTTTCGAGAAGTTTGTCGATTACTCAGAATCAATAAAACGAGAACAACGTTTGTGAATGCTCATCAAACAGACTGGGATATGCATATTCCCTTACTAATGGCATACCCTAGTGCAGAACACACGACAACGAAGATAAGCCCATCTTGGATGATGCTTGGTAGGGAGATGAAGCTGTATGTAAGGCAATATTTTGGCTGCTAATAAAGTAATTTTAGTTTTCACAAGGTTTTTTTATTTGATTCTTCTGACGCTATCTCGTTCGAGTTTGGAACAACAATAGTAATCACAAATCAAAACACAATACAGCATGTCCGATAAAGATTCCCTTTACAAAAAATATGTGAACAAAAAGTCTGAAATTTGTAGAAATATCTTGATACTTATTGGGAAAGAAAACATGGCTAACACGGAATTTCAAGACAAACTGGAAAAGCTATCATCCTATTTCTTCGACCCAGAAAATCCAGACCAAAAAAGCATACATTGTTTAACATGTGGCTTCCAACACTGTGCGCACTTCCAATGCAACAAATTTCTTAACAAAGAAAACGGGCAAAAATCTGGTGACAAAGAATTTGTATGGTGTGAACATCTCGAATGCAAGCTCTGCGTTTCCGTGTTTGATTTTGCATAAAATGCATAAAAGGTATAGAAACAATTGAAATGACAAGTGAAGAACCAGTACAACTTGATTCAATGTAAGTACAAATCTTCCACTTACAATCTAGAATTTTTTTACAATCTTTTTTTCTTTTTAAAAATAAGGATTGATTTTCCTGAAAAGGAGAGTGGAAAGATGAGAGCTTTCACAGGAAAAGGTGAAGATGTGCTCTTCCCCTCACCGTATATGTTATGAAAAAAAAAACAAACAAATACACAAATGAGGATTTGGGGAGTATGGAATCACTTCCACAAGATGCCAACGAAGAAATTAAGCATCTTACCCTATAAGGTGAGCATGATTTTGTCCCGCACAAAGACCGAGTAGAATGTTCGGTAAATCAAGGCTTCAAAATCACACAGGCAGAGCAAAGTTTCATTATGAAAGCATGTGGGTGCGATTGGGAAGTTGAAAGATTTGAAGAATTATTCGAAAATGAATAAACAGACTGTTTTTTTCCCAGATTACCTTGACTGACGATGAAGGATATGCACTTTACCTTTTTAAAGACATATCAACGCTTAAAATCATATTACATCGATTGAAAAAATATGGGTACAAATTACAGACAAATCAAAACACAAAATAATGAATGAAAATAATAATGAATGAATTCAACGTTTTCTAATTACCATTATGCTCAACGAAGAAGCCGTTGAGGATCCATTATATTATTCTCTCCGAAATCCTAGATCCTAATAAACAACAAAACCAGATAGAAAATCACGGACGAAATCTTCATTCTGGTTTCGATTTGTCAATGGACACAAAATCAAGCATTATGTTTGACTGCTTGGCACAAACAAACCGCTTTGAATGATTAACTGCTTTGCACGTATTGTACTCATTAATTCAAATGATTTTTGGTAATAACATTTTTTTCTTAAAATAAAGCCATTCTTTTGTTAAAAGCTGTTACTGATTCGTCAATAGCTGTTACAACATTTCAGATTTTAATAAATAAACTATTTAAAGCTGTCACAGATGTGTGTTTTTCTCATTTCAATTCAAATTCATTTAATTTATTTAATAATATTTATACAGGAGTGTCCAGTTTAGCGAAGGCTGTTTTAAATGGAGTCCTGATTGACAACCATAGAGTTACACTACATATACATTTACAGTTTACACTTTCACTAAACATACATACAAAAATAATGTATGAAAGTATACACTAGATTAATTAGTATATCTGATTTCTATAATGTTTCTTAGTACCCATTTTAAATTTTACAAAATTTGTTTCGTTTCGAAATTCTTGTGGCAATAAATTCCACGTGTTAGCTCCATTTATTCTAATGAGTTTTGATGTTTCTGTAAACGAGCACGAGGTGGTCTCAGCATATCTCTATGTCTTGTATTGTAATTGTGTACGTCAGAAGAAAAGCTAAATTCATCTAATAAGTATTCTGGTGCTAAGTTGTTTAAACATTCGAAAACCTGTAAACTTATCTGATAAGATCTTCTAGATTGTAATGACAGCCAAGAAAAGGTAGCATCTAAGTTAACTTGATCAAAAAGATTAACCCCCTCAATGACTCTGGCAGCCCTACGATGCAACTTGTCCAGGTATCTCTTGTTAGTCTTTCCGCAATTATCCCAGACGGCGCAACAGTAGTCATAGAGGGGCAAAATCATGGCATTATAAAGTGTGATACATGCCTCTTTAGGAATAACCTTTTGAGCTCTCCGTAACATGCCAATCCTCGATGAGATTTTGGACGCAATGTAATCGATATGGTCATTTCAGGATAGGCATGGATCAAGCACAACCCCGAGGTACTTAAATTCATAAACCCTATTAAAAGTTGTTTCTTTAACTTTGACTGTAAAATCATTTACTTTGGCTAACCTCTGGTGTGTACCAAACAACATTATTTTGGTCTTAGAGTAGTTCAAAAAGAGAAAATTACTGTCGAGCCAATTGATTACATGAGTGAGATCATTAGTTAAACAAGATTCTATGTTTTCGACAGATTTACTTCCGAAATAAAGGACAGTATCGTCAGCATAGAGTTGTATACTACAGTCTTTGACTACGTTGGGAAGGTCGTTTCTATAGATTATAAACAATAAAGGCCCCAATATGGGACCCTGTGGTACAGCATGTAAAATAGGTTGAGGTTCAGATACTTCACCATTGATAACGACACTTTGAGTTCTATTCGTTAGGTAGGTATTAAACCAAACTAGTGTAGAATTTGAAAATCCTAACGAAGATAATTTTGTTAGCATAAGGTTGTGATCTAAAGTATCAAAGGCCTTACTCAGGTCCAAGAAAACCATTCCGGTAAGTAATCCTTTGTCCATATTATGAGACACCTGGTTAGTCATTTCTATTAAACTAGTGGTTGTTGAATGGAGAGGTCAAAATCCTGACTGGTAGGTGGAGAGTATTTTGTTTTCATGTAGGTACATATAGAGTTTATTGTGTATTGCTTGTTCCATAATTTTCATAAACACCGGCAGGACCGAAATTGGCCTATAATTTGAAGGGTCGCTTTTAAGGTCTGACTTGTGTATTGGTGTTATAAGAGCATGCTTCCATTCTATTGGTATAGCTCCTTCAGCGATAGATCTGTTCATGAGTAATGTCAGGGGTCTTGCTAGTTCTCTAGCACCGTCCTTTAATAGGCGCGCCGGAATATTCTTCAAGCCAGTAGACTTCGATGTTTTGATGTTATTGAGGCTCTCTTCCACAAAATCTTCTGTGATGGAGGAAAGTTTAAACTTTTGCAGATTGTTAAAAGAGAAACAAGATGTCCCAGGAGTCACACAATGTAACGACTCTCTAATGCGTAAGATGGCTGAGTAGAAGTACTGAGCAAAACCTTCCGCAATTTCTTTAGGATTGTACATCAAGCCAGTTGCAGTTTCTATGCATGCTATGTTGGTAGACTTGTTTGTACTAGAAATTACTGATTTAAGTGTTTTCCACAAGGAAGCACAATTTTTCTTGTTCTCATTGATAATGTTGGTGTTAAAATCGCGCTTTGCATTTCTAATCATGCTTGTTGTTTTATTTCGCAGATTTTTATATGTTTTCCATTCGGTCAAACATTTCGTTTTCTGAGCCTTTTTGAGGTGGAAATCACAAATTTTCATTATACTTCTTAATTCTTTTGACAACCATGGAAGACTAACCCCGCGTACTCTACTAGATTCGAGGGGAGCATGTTTATCTATTATGGAAATTAGCATTGATTTAAATGCAATCCAGGCCTCATTAACAGTCAATGATGTGTCAACTTTTTCCCAGGGGACAGTATGCAAATCTGCAAGAAAACTTTCGGTTGAATAGGTTTTAAAGTTTCAGTGAACAATATTTCTAGGAGAAGAACGGGGCCTTTTTGCGCGTCTAATCATAAATATAAGGGAATGATCACTGATTGAACATGGAATCACTCCAGATGAAAGTATCTTGTCCCTGTCAGATGTAATAGCTAGGTCAATTAGTGTGGATATTTGTTCGGTGACACGAGTAGGTAATTTTATAAGTTGAGTAAGTTGGTA
This sequence comes from Dendronephthya gigantea, assembly GCF_004324835.1. Classification (NCBI taxonomy): domain Eukaryota; kingdom Metazoa; phylum Cnidaria; class Anthozoa; order Malacalcyonacea; family Nephtheidae; genus Dendronephthya; species Dendronephthya gigantea. The sequence continues at coordinate 141,141 of NW_021163076.1, forward strand.
GGTATTGAACAATTGTCGCAAATCTCTTGCTTCTGTAGATAGTCTCTTTGGGAGCATGTCTTGATTAAAGTCCCCTAATAATATGGTCTCGTAACCTTCATCCGACGTTTTTTCAAAAGATTTTTCGACATCGTTTTTAAAAGTCTTATAGTCTTCGTTTGGTGGTCTGTAGATTGAACAAACCAGTACTTTTTTCTTGTTAGGAAGAGTAATCTCAAGCCAACAAGCTTCAACATTTTGGCTAATATCTGTTCGCTGCCGGGCATTTAACTTTATGTTGTAATAGATTGCAGTGCCTCCCCCTTTTTGATCAGTAATTCGATCAGTCCTAATAATGTTATACCCATCGATATGCAGCTCACTGTTCGACCATGTAGCGTTAAGCCAAGTTTCACTGAGACATAAGACATCAAACGGATTGTCCATTATCAACAATTTTAATTCATCAATATGCTTCGGTAGGCTTCGAATGTTAAGATGAGCTATCTTTAAACCAGGAGATAACAGAGCCGAATCGGACCAGCCAGGATTTGTTTAGAAGAGAAGATTTGGATTAATATCGCCAGCTAGAAGAAACATAGCCAGAAGGCAGCACTGAAATATCTTGCAGGCTTTAGTTAACTTTTCCATTCTTGATGAAACACTTGGTTTTGTCTTTGGTTTAGATTTAAACTTCGACTTTGATATCTCGCTAGACATCAATAATTCACTCACAAAAAATGAACTAGCAGCAGTTGGAACGTTTCCCGGCAACTCCAAAGGTAGAATTCCTTTGAACATGATGTAAAGCGTACAGAAACAGTACAATTTGAATGGAGCTCAAAAATACACACCCGTCATGCTTCACATCCAGACCACTTATGACATCCAGACCACTACTCAATTGTTACTTATTTACTTTTTAAAACTACCTTCGTCAACAACTACCGTCGGGTTTCTTTTCTCCACACCTTTGACCCTGCTATGACGTCATTCGCCGAACATGACACCACCATCACAACGCAAAGTTCAAATTCACTCAGTCGGCTCAACCAAAGCTTCAGGTAACATCTCCTTCGCTCAGTAGCCACACGCTGACATGTGACCTGTTTGCCATTAACTTGCTTTAATTAAGGTCACATGACATGCAAATGTGAACCAGCACACTTCCTTTTTTCATACTGATCTCATTTTTTGAACAATCTGGATGGTCAATGTTACGGTACCCCATTTTTTGTAATACAAAAATATAATAAAAGTGTGCTGGTTCACGCTCCCCCCCCTAAAAAAAATCTTTTGTTAATAGTTCTGGGTTTTTCTATGAAAATGTCTCACAAGGTTTGCAAAGCAGTACTGTTAAATTATTCTACAGTGAAAGAATAATTCCAGCACTATTATTGCAAGTTCAAGACAACAATGAGAATTTCTGAATAGCTTGTAAAATACAAGGTCACCATTGATTTGATTTTTCTTATGAATGACAATATCAATCTGTCTATAATATTGTTTTCAGCCATCACAGCACACATGATATTAATAAACTAATAATTAAAATGTTTTAGTAATACTGTTAAAATATAGTTGTTTACTTGATAAGTCGCTTTTAAAGGTTGGACCAGGCAGCACAAACAAAGACAATACGATCAGCTTTAATAGTAATAGGATAACTCCCAAGAGAATAAGAAAGTCTTTAAGTCTTAATATTGAGCATTCAACATGTGACCTCAAGGCAGCAACTCGATGAGTGTGGGTACTGCATTGGCAGAAAGTCAAGTCCTCTACAATATGCTGGAGAAATAAGTTGGACTTTCTTAAAGGCAAGTAAATCCATGTCTAGGAAGCCCTTATCTGCCATTACAGCATCACCCTCTTCTAAACAGACACTCAAACCTGAATTTTTAACCATCTCTTTGCCTGAAGTAATCCCTGTCCAAAGTGGGGGAAGAAATGAAATGATCTCAGTAGGTGTAATGCCAACCAGTAACATTACTGTATTGTAGCTTTTGTAATTGCTGCATGTATTTTTTTGACTTTCCGGAATAACTGGTTTTTGTATATAAAATTCACAACAGTCGATGATTATCCGGATATTAGGAAATTTTTTTGAAGGGCTGTGGTAGCACCCTTTTTATCTCACTTTGACTTGGCCATGGAAGAACAAGAAATATAGCTCTTCTGAGGAATATAATCCAAGTATTATAAATACGAGACACCTGGCCAACGCTGATTCCAAAAGTATCAGCAAGGAAGCGAACATCAAAACCCTTTCGTGTTCTTACTAATGTAAGAACAAACTTCTCCCAGCATGACAGAAGTCTGGATTGTCCACCTCTCTTTTATTCTGGAAACTGGTGTATCAACAGATCCTTTCCAATACTTTTTGCCTTCTCTTTCACCAAATCAAAGACTAAAGTTAAGTTTTGGCCTAGAGATTCCAGTGTATCTAAAACAGTTTCTGTAATGACTGTTAAACTAATTATGATAAATGTATGGAAATTTATTCCTGTTGAACAGTTAAAAACCCATGAACATGAACGTGGAACCATTTTCTTTGTGTAGAATTGTTATTTAAGTCCGTCACCAAACTTTTTAACTGTTTTCATTATTGCCTGCGAAAGCAGAGTTTTTTTAGTAAGTTATCGCCTGTAAAGAGTTTATTAATGAGAATATATATACAAGATTGGTAATATGCGTTTTTACTTTGGAATATGACTGTTACTTCGCCGAAATTCACGAAGTAAAATCGAAACACCGAGTTCAAATTGGGACTACTTTACGGATCACGAAATTGACTAAAACCACAGAGAAAGCCTTATGTGATGGCTAACGGTGATTCGACGTTATAACCAACGAATTACACTCGAGACGTGGAGGTTATATTGATTTGTAATCGTAAACTGAAATACAACATATAGGAAAACTTAAATAACTATAGCTTGCATTATAAAACAAATATCTATCTTTCAAGAATACATGCAATCTAAAAGAAAACAGCAGTACGCTGCACACAGGACACCATAAATGCATGCGACTATAATTAAACATAAGGTGAACATGCAAACAGAGCGTATTAACAAAACCATAATTTAGAACTAAACCAACAAAGTTTCATGAAATGTCACTTACATATCAGTCCCGTTTTGCCCACAGCGCTGAACTAGTCCTTTCACCACTTTAACAACAAATTTTACTAAGTACGCACCAACTAACGATACAGGTGTTACTTCTGTGACTATCTCACACAAACTAAAACTATTATTAATCATACGTAGTCCGTGCCTTGCGTTATAGCCCCCGGGGCCGATCAACGTACAAAGACATACATTAGATGCGACGCTGGCACTGTGTCTAAAGATAAGCTAACACAACAAGGGGAGTGTCATAAGTCCTTAACATGGCTCCCCTGAAATATAGAACGTTAATATTTCACTAAACTTAACTAAATAAACCTTTATTGAATGTTTCGAAATGAAAATACCCGTTCTGTTCCACGACATCTTTATTCTTGAGGCTCCTCGGTTGGGATTCCCTCGGTCTTCTCACTCACCATTATACTACCGGGCTGTAGTGTATTTGACATCAGGAAGATCAATTTCTGCACTGGTCGGTCTAGAAGGCGTAGTGGTGTTCTTCTTTTACCATCCTCGCCAATACTTCGATCTGCGACGGCAACTTGAACCTTTCGAACCCTTGCGTCATCACTTGGATAGACTGCTGCGACACGAGCTAGTTCCCATTTGTTTCTTGGTACGTCCTTTTCTTTCATAAGGACGATATCACCGACACGTAGATTTTGACGAGTCTCCGTCCATTTCTGCCGATGTTGCAAACTTAGAAGGAATTCCTTTCTCTAGCGCGTCCAGAAAAGGTTCGCCAAATGTTGCACACGTCTCCACCGTTTTCTGCTGTACAAATCCGGGGATTCAAATATACCTGGAGGTGGTAGGATGACTTTCGACTTCATCGTGAGAAGATGGTTCGGTGTCAATGGTTCTGGTGAGTCCGAATCTGCTAGTTGGTCTACTGTTAACGGTCGACAGTTAACTATAGCTTCAACTTCACACATTAAAGTCCTTAGCGACTCATCGTCCAACTGGATTCCGTTGTTGTGCAGCAGAGAAGAGAGAACCGCCCGAACAGTTCGTATTTGACGTTCCCACACTCCACCCATATGACTTGCTGATGGTACGTTCATCTTGAACGTAAACCAATCACAGCTTTCTTCTAACAGCTTCAACTTTATTCTTTGGTGATCCATCGCAGCTAGAGCTTCCATGAGCTCTCTGCGAGCATCGACAAAATTTGAGCCTTGATCGCTTCTGAGCTGGCGAATAGGGCCCAGTCTGCTTATGAACCGTCTAAGAGCATTGATAAATGAATCAGTATCAAGGGAAGCTGCCGTTTCGAGGTGAACTGCTCGAGAGCCCATGCACGTAAAAAGAACTCCGTATCGTTTGAGTTCCTTTCGTCCTTCCTTCACGATAAACGGACCGAAATAGTCAACCGCGCAGTAGGTAAATGGTGGACAGCTTTCCGTACGATCCTCCGGGAGGTCCGACATTTTTTGTTCGATTACTCTTCCACGAAGCCGCTTGCATGTGACACAGGTAGAAATTAGATGCGAAATTGCAGACGAACCACCGATGATCCAGAACCCACTTGATCGAACTTCGTTTAATGTCAATCCCTTTCCCTGGTGTTTCACTCGTTCATGAAAGTATCGTACTATTAGGGTTGTCACTGTTGGAAATTGTGCGGATATATGATAATTAGCATAATGCATGCAAATGTCATAGGGATAATTAACACTGCATGAGGAACAATGATAAGTAAGGAATTGGGATGATTGAAAACAGATTGGAAGTGACGTTCAACTGGAGAGTATCAATAAGGGATTGCGATAGGGAAAGTGAATTGGCGTCTTTACTTTACTCTTTATTATTAAAAGTTAAACTATAATTGTGATTGTGTTGGTTCAACATAGCCTCTAACGGCATTCCCAACACAAGTGGCACCTCCGACGGGATCTTGTGAGAAATGGAAGAGTTAGTAAAGCGAATCGACACGAAACGTAAAGTGATCTTAAGTACAAGTGATACAATAAAGAGGGCTATAGAAAATCGGAACGTAGCGAGCATCGAACGTCAAAGGAATACGATGAGGAAAGCGGCGGATGAAATTTACGAACTTAAAGTGCAAGTACAAGAGATAAGAATTCAGAAGGACGACAATGAGGACGAAATTCAATCGTGGACAAAAAATATAGAACAGGAGCTCGAATCATGGGACAACGAAATAGCGGGCATTTTGGAAACTACGCAGGAGTGGAAACGGGAAGACAACAAAAAGGCGAAATCGCGTGAACAAGAAATAGCAGCAAAGGAACGGCATGACTTATTCAAGGAACAGTTAGAATACGACAAAGCAAAATTGGAACAGCAAACACAGCACGAGATGAAGATGGAAAAGTTGCGCAACGAACAAGGGAAATTGCAGGGTAAGAACGCGAAGTTACCAAAGCTTATAATAACGAAGTTCAACGGAACGCCGGTAGATTGGTTGCGGTTTTGGAACCAATTCGAAGCCGAGGTTGACAAGGCTGACGTGGCACCTGTTACAAAATTCTCCTATTTAAAAGAGCTTGTGGATCCAAAAGTAAAGTCTCATATCGATGGGCTACCGTTCTCAACAGAAGGCTACGAACACGCGAAGAATATCTTGAAGACAAAGTATGGTGAAATAAGTGAAATTGTGAACGCGTACGTAGAAAATATAATGAATTTGCCAACTATCCAGGGAACAAACACCGGTAAGATCCATGATTTTTATAGTAAGCTTTCGTTCAACGTGCAATCTTTAGAAACGCTGGGTAAGCTAAAGGAAGTTAATGGTTATGCGCGACTATGCTTATGCAAACTAGAAGGAATCAGAAACGATTTAGTAAGAACAGACGATAATTGGCGCCAGTGGGATTTCGTGCAGTTGGCAGACGCGCTTCGGAAATGGACGGAGAGGAATCCTGTCAGAATTAGTGATAAAAGCGATAAGCCAGATAAGCACGCGAGTTTTGGCAGAACAAATGCATACCAGGCGCATCAGCGTGACACAAAACAGAGACGGTGCGCGTATTGTAATGAGACAAGTCATGCGTCTGTCAATTGTACAAAATTAATTACGTCAGCGGAACGTAAGAAGTGCCTAAGCGAAAAACGTCTATGTTTCAACTGCACCGGAGTAGACCACCGTGCGGGCGAATGTCGTAGTCGAGCAGGTTGCACAAAATGTAAGCGCCGGCATCACACCTCAATTTGTGACGCCCCAAGTGAATCGCCACCCCCACCTGAGCCGAAGCGCGACAGATTGCTTAATACCGCAACCGATGCTAATAAGCCAGTCGTTTATCCTGCTGTGATCGTTGATGTGAATGGTGTAAAATGTTGCGCTTTAATCGATACAGGGGCGGGCAGTTCATACGCTTCGTCAGCGCTTTTAGACACGATCAAAGCCAAAGTTAAAAAGCAAGAAATTTGGCGCGTTGAAATGATGTTTGGCATAGCGACAAGGAACGTAAAAATTTATGATCTCACGGTAAACGAAACAAACAATAAATTCAACATTAAAACAGAAGTGACACGTGTTGAAAGGAATGAACTATTAACTTTAGACAATCCGAGATATGCGGACATTATTGCTAATCATTCCCACCTGCAAGGCATAAATATGCACGATAATGATCAAAAGGAGCGGCTGCCCGTCCATTTAATTCTAGGGACTGGGGACTATTCAAAAATTAAAACCGCCACAAAACCAAGGGTTGGTTCTCCCGGTGAGCCGGTTGCAGAGCTCACTAAGTTTGGCTGGACGATTATGTCCCCCGGCAAAGAGATTGATCTGAACAACATGTTTTCAACTCAAGTACATCGTGAGGAATATGAAAAACTTTGTAGGCTAGATGTTCTAGGTCTCGAAGATTCAGCTACGGGCGATCAACATGATGTTTATAACGAATTTAAGGAACAATTGTCGCGCAGTGGCGAGGGTTGGTACGAGACCGACCTGCCGTGGAAGGGAAACCACCCCCCGTTACCTAGTAACAAGACAGGCAGCCTAAAGCGACTAGACAATTTAGTGAAAAAGCTAGAGAAGCAAGATATTTTGGAGAAGTATGATAAAATCATCATGGAGCAAGCGCAGGAAGGTATCGTAGAGGTAGCAGAACCGGAGGCAGTCGGTAAAGAGTTTTATTTACCACATAAAGCAGTCATTAAAGAATCGGCAGAAACCACCAAAATGAGAATCGTTTACGACGCCTCGGCACGTGAAAACGAGAAAGCGCCTTTCTTGAACGAATGTCTCCAAACAGGACCCCCTCTACAAAACGATCTCTGGCAAGTGTTAGTTCGCGGACGATTCCACCCCGTTGGCCTAACTGGCGATCTTAAACAAGCATTCCTCCAAGTACGCATCCGAAAAGAACATCGTGATGCAATGCGTTTTCATTGGTTTAAAGATTTAAAGTCGAGAGAGGTAGTGACATTTCGATTCACCAGAGCGTTGTTCGGGTTGTCGCCCTCGCCTTTCCTCCTTGGGGGCGTTATTCAACAACATCTAACAAATTATCAGCAACATCATCCGGAAGTCGTGACAGAAATCAAGAAGAGTATGTACGTTGATGATTTGGTCAGCGGTGGTGATTCTGTAGAGAAAGTGAAGCGACTAAAGGAGAACGCCATTGACATCTTTCGGGATGCTACGTTCAAATTATATAAATGGCACTCCAACATAGCAGAGCTCGAAAGCGAAGAGACGAAGCCCACAAATCCGGAAGGATCATCAAAGTCGCTAGAGTCGTCCCAATTGCAAGGAGACGAAACATTTGCCAAACAACAATTCAGCACAAAGCCAGGTCAATCAGCAATACTTGGTCTCGCATGGAATAAAGACAAAGATGAAATCAAAATCGAGTTTCCTGCTGACCCAGCAAGTCCGACGAAGCGAGGAGTCCTCGGGAAGATCGCGAAAGTTTATGATCCCCTCGGGTTGATTTCGCCCATTACTCTGCAAGGGAAGTTCCTCTACCGCGACTGTTGCGACTCGAAGGTCCCCTGGGACGCCAAACTGCCTTGTGAGTTAGAAGCTAGATGGACGGCGTGGGAGAAAAGCCTACCAGAGAACGTAGCCGCGCCAAGGAGTCTAGCGAAGTTCCAGGAGCCAATTGAGGATATCAGGTTGCACACATTCGGTGATGCGAGTATTCAAGGAGTGGGAGCAACGGTGATAGCCGTGGTCCGACAAGCTAGTGGCACAACCCAAGGTCTCGTTGCTGCAAAGTCGCGGTTAGCCAAGAAAAACCTTACAATACCCCGCTTGGAGCTTGTATCAGCACACATGGCAACCAACCTCGTTGACAACGTCCGAGAAGCATTGGAAGGATTTCCGGTGAGCCAGGTATTCGGATGGTTAGATAGTACCGTGGCCTTACATTGGATCAGGGGAAATGGAGAGTTAAAACAATTCGTGGGAAATCGAGTAAAGAAAATCCAGGAGCGAGACTATATTCAATGGCGACACGTAACATCACGCGACAACCCAGCGGACCTTGCCAGCCGAGGAAGTGACGTAAGCAAATTAGACAAGCTGTGGTGGAACGGCCCTGACTGGTTGAACGACGAAGACAACTGGCCTCTGAACATCAAAACGCAAGAAACAACAGAAACGCAAGCTGAAACGAAAGCAGTCAAGGAATTGTTCTCACTGACGGTACCAGTGCAAGATGAATTAGATCAGCTTCTTAAGAAATTCGAGTTTTGGAAAACGATACGAATTACAGCAACAGCAAAACGATTCATGGACAACGCGAAAGACGGTCGTGAGAACAAGAACACCGGTCCTTTGACAACAGAAGAAACCAGCGAACAAGTCAAGTTCTGGGTGAAGAAGATCCAGGCGCGTAACGAAGGAACCGCTAAATTTGAAGAAGATCGAGAGCAACTGAATCTTCAGCAGAACGAAGCAGGAGTGTACGAGTGTCAAGGAAGAATCCAAGGTCATTTCCCTATCTACCTACCAGACAACGAGCTCTTGACTGAAAAGATCGTAGAACATGCCCACAAGCTTAGCTGTCACGGGGGAGTGGGGATGACAATGGCGAAATTTCGTGAAAAATACTGGACCCCTCGATTGCGAAACATCGTCAAACGAGTGACAAAGAGTTGTCATACGTGCAAGAGATTCCGTGCCATCGCAGTGGCAAACCCACCAATCGGAAACCTCCCAAGGGATAGGACCGAAGGGAACACAGCGTTCCAAGTGGTCGGCGTAGACTACGCAGGTCCGATAAAGTACCTTAAGAAGAGCAAACGCGAAGGGAAGGCATACATTATCCTGTATGCTTGCAGCCTCACTCGAGCCACATATTTGGAGCTTCTTCCAAATCAAGAAACAAGCGAATTCGTGCGAAGTTTGAAGAGGTTAGTAGCAAGACGAGGACGTCCCCAGAGAATTTATTCCGACAACGCCAAGACGTTCGCGGCGGCAGCGAAATGGCTGAGGAATATCATGAAAGATGAACGCCTACATGACTGGCTCTCCAAGTTTGAGATCAGGTGGCAGTTCAACACCAGTAGAGCCCCATGGTGGGGCGGTCAGTACGAGAGAATCATTGGCCTGGTCAAACAAGCGCTATATAAGACTGGAGGAGGCACCTTGCTTACGTGGAATGCATTGCAAGACCATCTTCTTGACATCCAAGTATCCTTGAATAACAGACCTCTCAGCTACGTAGAAGACGACATTCAATTGCCGCTGTTAACGCCAAACACCCTGATGCACAATAGACCAAACAATATCCCAACGCAAGACTACCATGAAGTAGAGGAAAGGGATTTGCGAAAAACAGCTAAACGTCTGGAGAAATGCAAGGACAAGTTATGGCGACGATGGACCGATGAATACCTAAAAGGGCTGCGAGAAAGACACAACTTGAGACATAACAACAAGCAATTCACGTTGAAGGTCGGTGAAGTAGTCATTATCAAATCAGACGAACGAGATCGGAACAAATGGAAACTTGGGATAGTCGAAAACCTAATCCGAGACGGTGTCGTACGCGTGGCGAAGTTGAGGGCGGGTAAAGGTCACCTGGAACGTGCCGTGCAACATCTCTACCCTTTAGAACTAAGTTGTGACATATTCAAACCGGAAAAGAAGGGACCGATCCTACGCCCCGAAGCTGAAGTATTCAGACCAAAGCGAGATGCCGCTGTGGCTGCAGAATTGCGAATCCAAGATACTGTGGCAAACGAAGATCAGTAGATCTGGTCTTACACGAAAGACAGTATAGAACTTAGAGCTTTAGTTTTAAACATATATTTCGAACAGTTACGTTAAAATTAGAATCAAATCAAGTTAATAATTATTGGGACGGTGAATACTGAACGAAGCACAACTTTTCATATTCGCTTCTTCGAAAATCGAATAGGGGGAGTGTGTTGGAAATTGTGCGGATATATGATAATTAGCATAATGCATGCAAATGCCATAGGGATAATTAACACTGCATGAGGAACAATGATAAGTAAGGAATTGGGATGATTGAAAACAGATTGGAAGTGACGTTCAACTGGAGAGTATCAATAAGGGATTGCGATAGGGAAAGTGAATTGGCGTCTTTACTTTACTCTTTATTATTAAAAGTTAAACTATAATTGTGATTGTGTTGGTTCAACATAGCCTCTAACGGCATTCCCAACATCACGTGACCTTTGCGGGGTAAGATGATTGGATGTTTAATTTTCTCCGATAGGTTCGCGCGTCGTAAACGCCCTCCGACACGCAGGATCCCTTCTTCGTCGAGGTACGGGTCGAGTTTGCGTAGTGTGTTGGTACCCTTCTTAGCATTGACGTTAACGTCCCGATTAGCAGCTGTATCTTTCTTCAACGCAGTTAAGACTTCAGAAAACGCAGTAGCTTGTGCCGAACGAATGATCAATTTTTCTGCAGCGCTCAATTCGCTGACAGTGAGTTCAGGTAACGTCAATGCCTCCGATTTCTTTCTTTGAACTCGTGCGCGAAGTTTTCTCACATAGCGGAGACATAAGGCTATTGCTCGCTTTCCTCGATACCAATCAGAGAAGTACAACAGTCGATCTTCGATAAGAGAACCAGTCGAATTTTCATCAGAATCCACTCTCGAGGTAGAGCAAACGACGGCTTTCTTGACTTCCGGATCAGATGAGCTCAGCTCGCGAATGTGCTGATTCTCCTGGTTGTTGGATGGCCATTGTTCTTCTGGTTTCCACAAGAACGATGGTCCAGAAAGCCACTTGGATTCTGAAATTTCCTTAGCTTTCACTCCGCGAGATGCTTCATCCGCTGGATTTGATTTCGACTCCACATATCTCCACTGATCGACTGAGGTATGATCTTGAATTTCTTGCACTCTGTTGGCGACGAAGATATGAAAACGCCGAGTTTCATTTGCAATGTAGCCGAGCACCACTTTGCTGTCTGTCCAGAAGATTTCCTGGTCGATTTCCAAATCCAATTCATGACGCAACTGGACGCTAACTCTGACAGAACAGACCGCGGCCGTTAACTCCAATCGTGGAATGGTTACCGATTTCAACGGGGCTACTCTCGACTTCCCCATCACGAAGGCGCAATGAATAAGATCACATTCATCAATAAATCGTAGATAGCTGCATTGACCATAACCTACCACGCTGGCGTCTGAAAAATGATGAAGCTCAGTCCTGACTACGCGACCAAAATCAAGAGGTTTATAGCATCTCGGTATGGAAAAACCTTTCATTCTAACCAAATCTAACTTCCATTCTTCCCATCTCGACTTTGCTTCGTCCGGCACAGCGTCATCCCAACCAATGCTTTGGCGACATAGTGCTTGAAGAATTGACTTTCCCTCAAGCAGAAGGGGGTCGACGAATCTAATTGGGTCGAATATTGAACTGACAGTTGACAGTATACCTCTTCTTGTGCACGGTTTCGCCTCAAGCACGATTGGAAATTGGAAGCTGTCCGACTCTGCGCACCACTGGATACCTAGCGCTCGTTCGATTGGCAGAGAGTCCAAATCGAGATCTATTTCATTCACCGCATCTGCTCTGTAACATTCCGGTATACTTCGAACAACGTCCTTGTTATTGGACACAAACTTGTGAAGGTTGAATCCTCCACGACTGCACATCTCCTTGGTGTTCTTGATCAGGTTCACCGCTTCGTCCACCGATTGCACGGACTTTAGACCATCATCAACATAGAAATCCTTTCGAAGAAAATCAGCTGCTGCGCTTCCAAGTGCCTTCTCGTTATCGTTCGCGGTCGTTTTCAAGGCGAAATTTGCGCAGCTAGGTGATGATGCTGCACCAAACAAGTGCACCGTCATTCTAAACTCATCTGGTTCTTTGGCAGTATCGCCGTTTTCCCACCAAAGAAATCGCAGAAGATCGCGATGTTCTTCGTTGACCTTGACCTGGTGGAACATCCCTTCTATATCACACATGAAGGCAACTGGATCTTGGCGAAACCGACACAATACTCCTGTAAGATTATTGGTAAGATCGGGACCTTGCAGCAGATGCTTGTTCAGCGATTCGTTTTGGTACTGTGCTGCGCAGTCGAACACGACACGAATTTTTTGAGGTTTCTTCGGATGGTATACACCATGATGAGGAATATACCAAATTTTCCCCTTCGTATTTTCTCGTTCGCTATGATTTCAATCTTCAATCACCCTTTCTGCAAATCCATTCTCAATAACTTTCCCCATGAAGGCAACGTAATCTTCTCGGTACTTTGTGTTGGCATCTCGCTCAAACTTTCTTTTGAGGTGATTCATCCGCCTCACGGCCACATCTCTGTTATTTGGAAGGTTGATATTTCCATCCTTCAAGGGCAATGGCAGTTCGTAGTGATTGTTATCAAGTTGATGAATACCTTGCCCGACAATCTCAAGGAATTTTCTGTCGTCTCTCGATAGGCTTAGGTTTGATGAATGTTTCTCCGAAAAGTCGAGTTCAAAGAGTTGCTTCACGACCGATGGGTTGATTTCCTCTTTCGTCGAGGTATTCAGGGCGAACGTCGGTCCCAAACGAGCTTCAGGAAGGACTTCACGAGTAGCTATACAGTTGCAAGTGGAGGGGCCAATATCGACATTGTCGGTTGATTCAGAGGCAGAGGCGACAGGTCCGACTATACACCATCCAAGGAGCGTTCTTACAGCGTATGGTTCTTCTCCCTTGCCTGAGATCACTTCCTTTGGCTTGATTGCTTTCGGGCAGTTGCACCCAATCAGAAGACCAATTTGAAGGTCAGCTTGACACGGAGGTATTTTATCCTTAATTTTCCGTAAATGCGGCCACTTGTCTGCGACTTCTGGCGTAGGAATTTGGTCCCGTCTACAGGGTATGTTATCTCTGGCGTAGACTCTCGGTAGATCCACATGCGCACGCTTATCTGGCCGTCGTACAACCAAACCTTCGACTTTACACGCAGAGATTTCTTCACGGCCAAGCATGGTGCTCAAATTCAACTTTGTGTCAACCCCAGAAACACCGAGCCTTTGTTGAACACTGTTCGTTATAAACGTAGTGTCACTTGCATCGTCCAGAAGAGCATAGACGTTGACTTCCTTTTCGGGGTTATCCTTGTGAGACAAGATGACTGGGACGATTTTAGAATTGGTAGTATAGTAACAACTGTTCGTATTGGTGTGTGTAGCACTGACGTTTGCATTATCCTTACTAGTAAGAACTTCCTCCTTTTCTTTATCTTCAGGTTTATTACTACTCTTCGTTTCATCAAATTTCGAAGGCGAATCTTTCTTTGTCTTTGGTTTTGCTCCATGTAGCAGAGTGTGATGTCGCTTTCCGCATTCGCTGCACGCAGCAATGTTGGGACAGCGGTTCGATAAATGACCCTTCGCGAAACATCTGAAGCAAAGTCCATTGCTTCTTATGAACTCACTACGACCTTCGACAGGTTTATTGATGAACTTTCGACACTTCATGAGGCTGTGAGAACCTTCGCATAATGAACAACGTAACGTCTTCTGCCCGTTTTGTTCTGTTTGTTCTGCGCCAGACGTAGCAAATGAACCATGACCTCTTTTAGGGAGAGCTGGCTTCTTTCCATTTTCTCTCTCGTTCAACTTGAAGCCACGCTTTCTTTCCGTCTTAATTGCGTTTAGCGAGAAAACTGGGTCATTGGCAAGCTCCGACTCTCTTTTCACAAACTTTACGAAGTCACAAAAGGTCGCGTTGATAGTGCTGGAAGACTTCTCTCTAATCTCACGGGCTTTCCGGCACCATTTCACAGCACAAAACGAAGGCAATTTTGCACAAAGTTGACGTATCGTATGCGCAGAATCAAGTTCGCCAATGCATTTGACAGATTTTGCAGCTTCTTCGCAACGTACTAGGAAATCAGAGAAGTCTTGCAAGCCTTTATTATCAGTGTCATTAATCTGTGGCCAATTTCGTAAACGAGACTTGTAAGATTCTGCTACATGCAAGGGATTTCCAAATCTATCTTCTAAAAGTTTACGAGCTTCTTTGTACGAGTTTTCTGAAGCCACCGCTAAAAAGCCTTTGACAATCTCATTTGCTTTGCCTTTTGTGTATTTTTCCAAGAAGTACAAACGATCACGGTCAGACGAAACTCTTTCCGAGATAATACAATCGAAGGCTGTGGAGAATGCGGGGAATTCAAAGGGGTCACCAGAAAACGTAGGTGGCTCTTTAACGGGAAGATTAATAGCGTTTTGCTGATCAATAAGACAAGAATTTAGTTCAGTCTGTTTTGCTTGCAAGTCAACTATCTCTTGGAATGCTGAATTAAAGGTACATTCGGCTGAAATTTGTTGCGTCACAGGCTGAGAGGGGATATTGGGTGAACACGAGGGTGCCTTCGGGGTAAACGAGGCTGAATTCGGATCTAAGACTAAATCTGCGCATTTAACGCTATTGCCAGTTTTTATCTCTGTCTTTACACCTTTGATTTCTCCGTTAACACTATTCTCCTCATTGATAATTCTTTTAATTGCATTTTCTTGAGCGTTCGCGATAGCAATTTCCTTTTCTAATTGTAAACGTCTTATCGTTCTTTCCTGGTCAAGACATTGCAATTCCGCTTCTAATTTGGCTGCCTTGGTGGCCGCATCTACGCGAGCAAGAGATAAGGAATGTTTCGATGATGAACTTGCCTTAGAGGAAATTGATTTGCCGCGCCCAGATCTTAAACTTGATTGTACGGATCGCGCTCTATTGGATTTCCTTTCGAGGACATGGATTCGCTCACAAATTCTCATTCGACATTCGATGTACTCGCGATCTCGAACGTCAAACCAGCTAGAAGAAGCTTCTATATCTTCCTTTGAATTTAGCTGCGAATTGTATTCATGATTTGCTATGTCAAAGTCATCTCTAAGGAGATCTAAATTATCTCGTTCCCTTTCAAATTCTTCTACGTCCGGATTTGAAATATCTCGCAACATGTCATGAATTTGATCGATTTTTCTCTTTAATTTTTTGTAGGAAGAAATCCTGTTCACCTCTTTTAGTTCGAATTGATAATTTTTCCATTTTGCAGTTGGTTTTCGCTCTCGTTTAGTCTGTTAGACTTTTCGGTGATTTTGGCGAGTTATGTGCGCGGGCAATCTGGTCTTCGTTTTCGCGACGTTCAAGGTGCGCTGGCGCGCTGTTTGCGCTATAAATGCTCATTGATTCAATACAGTGCTTTACAAACCACAGTTATCAATGCTCAGCAAATGAATGTCATTGTTCAATGAAATCGAGCTTGACTAGTCCACAACCGTTGGGAATTAAATGTTTGATGATATTTTACTGTTACTTCGCCGAAATTCACGAAGTAAAATCGAAACACCGAGTTCAAATTGGGACTACTTTACGGATCACGAAATTGACTAAAACCACAGAGAAAGCCTTATGTGACCGCTAACGGTGATTTGACGTTATAACCAACGAATTACACTCGAGACGTGGAGGTTATATTGATTTGTAATCGTAAACTGAAATACAACATATAGGAAAACTTAAATAACTATAGCTTGCATTATAAAACAAATATCTATCTTTCAAGAATACATGCAATCTAAAAGAAAACAGCAGTACGCTGCACACAGGACACCATAAATGCATGCGACTATAATTAAACATAAGGTGAACATGCAAACAGAGCGTATTAACAAAACCATAATTTAGAACTAAACCAACAAAGTTTCATGAAATGTCACTTACATATCAGTCCCGTTTTGCCCACAGCGCTGAACTAGTCCTTTCACCACTTTAACAACAAATTTTACTAAGTACGCACCAACTAACGATACAGGTGTTACTTCTGTGACTATCTCACACAAACTAAAACTATTATTAATCATACGTAGTCTGTGCCTTGCGTTATAGCCCCCGGGGCCGATCAACGTACAAAGACATACATTAGATGCGACGCTGGCACTGTGTCTAAAGATAAGCTAACACAACAAGGGGAGTGTCATAAGTCCTTAACAATGACAGTTAGCTGTTTTGGCAGTAATAACAGTTTAAAACTTTGAAGAGTTAAAGTTAGGTTTAAAATGGACCTGACTAGTGAAATGTCTTGTCAGAGTTCAAGGACAAGATCCCAACTATACACCTTAAAGGACATAGGCAACGAAAATTTTTATTCCTTATTTACAACAAAGTTGGGTCAGTTAACATTGGATATGAAATTATTTTTTTACTGAACTCTTTTGCTCAGGAGTTATTTGCAGCTAAACAATTTATCACTTCTTTCGCAATCTTTGATGAAATCCGTAAAAAATTATCTATGGGTCACATAACCTGTTGTGATGTCATTGGCTGGGTTAAATCAAACAGCAATATGGAGCTGACCAAAAGACAACAACATTAATTGCGGACTATCTCTCAAACCGACGTCAAAGAGTCAAGCTCGGAAACAACTATTCTTCATGGGAGAACATTTTCGCAGGAATACCTCAAGGCTCTATCCTTAGGCCACTGCTTTTTAACATCTTCATGAATGACCTTGCATATGCTTTCACACAGGGCAAATTATCAGCCTATGCAGTGACACACAGATCTCTTATGCAAATAAAGATCCTGCAAAAGTGGAAGAAATTATTAATCTGATTTAGCCAAAGTCGACCACTGGTATAAAGAAAACAGAATGCAAAGAAATCTTTCCAAGTACCAAGCAATTGTAATGGGAAAACCAAAAGTCAAAATCTTGAATTCCGCTGTGAAAATACAACTATCCCCAACTGCGAGGAAATGGAACTTCTTGGGGTCACTATGGATAATAAGCTCAAATTTGAGAAACACATAGGGAAAATTTGGTCATTAAATCATAGCAACCATCCAGAGAGCTTAAAGGAAGTACTAAACCGAAGGCAAAGCAAATACTCACTGAGAGGAAAACACATTCTTCAAATTCCAAAGGTGAATACAACTACTTATGGACTGAAATCCTGGAGATACCAGGCAGTAAAACTATAGAATTCCCTTCCCGACACTGCTAGAGGGGCTGAGAACTACCGAATGTTTTTAAACTACCATATATAACTAAATTATCAATGTCATCGGTCATCAAACACTTGCTAACAAAACAGATCGCGTTAAACGTCATTACTTCCCCATTAATGAAGAAAGAAGAGGCATTGCCAACATTGGAGCCATCATTGCCAAGGGTCCAATACCCCCTTTCTGTTTATGTATATTTTTTTCCCTTTTCAATAATTTTTTTTCTGAAATCACCTTTGTGATTTCAAAGTGTGCTAAATTTTTTCGTCGTTTAGTTCGTTGAATTATACTATAAGCTGATTGTCATGAACATCTTGGTGATGCTGCTGAAGTGCACTCATTTCAACATCAACATTGCAAATGATACATTTAATTAATGGCTCATCAATGGAATGCTCTTCAAAATCATCCTAAGATGCAATTGTTGAAATATATGTACTACAATGATTTATCTTAATCAATTAACATATCATAATTATCTGTGCATTTATATAATGAACTTACAATTATAGTGCTACTCAAATGGGAATCTTCAACCAGATCCTTTTGTAATGGCTTCATATAAATTTTGCATTGCACAGCCACCTCTTTTAGCCGTTTTGGGATGTATGGTGGTTTAATGGGCAAAATGCAGAATTGCGGGAAGGTTCGACGTATGCAAAGTCAATGTTCATTTGTAGACTAGTCATCTCGTATTGTTTGTTTTCTGAATTCTCTTGTTTGATAGCTAGAAGTTTGATATAGAGTCAAATGACTTTATAAATGTAGAGTAAGGATGAGACGATATCATGGTAATTTTCCAACTAAGGTGCGTATACCAAGATGTTCATTTTCATAACAGCGAAAATACGAGGTTCGCATCGGTCTCGGGTCTTCATATTAAAGCACAAACAAATCAATTTCACAACAACCTGACCTGAGCTTGACATTTTTGACGTTTGACAAAAGACAAGCTCGAAACATCGAGAACTCGTTTGTATGTATATTTTTCATATCCTGCGTTTAATATTACTGAGACCTATTAATACTTATTTAAGAGGGCTCAAAATATTTCAGTTATTTTAGGTGCTGGTACAGTTGCACTAAATTTTTATATCCATTTATAATTTCAAAACCTTCAGTGATATACCAATGCTTACCCAGGGCAAGTTTATGTTATGAAATTTGTTGTTGTTGTTGTTGTTGTTGTTGTTGTTGTTGTTGTTGTTGTAGATGCTTGGTGTATACCTATTTAAGTGAGGCAGTATACCACACAGTAAATTGGTCATGCAAAGGTTGTTTAGCAATCCACTTATACCTCCCCCCGAGAGCAGTTTGCTAGGCATTATAAGATGACATAGTCCGATGATATCTTAATGTATTTTTCTTCAGAAGTACTATAATATGTGCTTTTCATTAATATAATTGCAATAATAATATAAAATCTATATTCAGAAAGTATTTTTGACCAGTATTACTTACCATTTCCAACAGGTATCATGGTTGTGTATTATGGTAGAAGAAGCTTAGAACTTGTGGCTGCAAATAGAAAAATTAACATTAGAGCAAAATAAAGTAGCAAAATAAAGTAGAAAAATTTACTCAGTGCTTTTTCTTCTCTATACTCTACCTTACATCTCCTGCACTCATAATTGTATAATAGTCCAAGAAAATATCCATAGGAACTAAACCATGTATAGGAACTGACGTTTTGTGCTATTCCATTTTCTAAGTGTGCTACAATAGCAATTATGTAACATACAATACATTTTATTTTGTTAGGGAAAGGCTGGGGTATGCTGTATACCTGGTTGTCCACAATTAGGCAAATTCTTAAAGTGACTTGACAATCATCTTTCCGCTCGCCATAAAGGCATAACACGAGGCATGAATGACAATAAAGTTCTTTTGTCAAGTGGTAGGCAAATGGAGATATGCCAAGTATCAGGTTGTGGGAAACAAGTGATACACCTCCGTCGTCATTTAGGGAATTTTCACAAAATGGACATGGGATCTTACCTTGCAGAAATTAAAAAAAATGCTGAGAAAAGATTGCAAAGAAGTCCAGAAAATAAGGTCAAGACTAATTTTAGCAAAAAAATGTTGTTTTAAAAATATAATAGTACCAATTAATCTTCATCATTAAAATAATTTGTTCATTATAATTATATAAAGTATTCAAAATGAGAATGATTACCACCATCGGCTGTTTTGCAGGCTCGCTGTTCTTTCCAGCGGAATATGTAATAATGTAAACAAGTTTTAGCCTCGTGACTACATTTTAAAGAATATAGACTAGCCACTCAAAAGAAGCAATTTTTTCCAGTATCAGGAAACCTCGCTTTCCTATTAGAAAAGTAAGTGTGATAATGGGATTTATTATTTATTTAAAAGAATTCACAGTCTGTGATTGGCTAATAGCCATGTGTGAAATCGTCATATCCAATGTGTGACGTCATAACGTGTGATACGACTTTTTTTAGTGTGATAAATAGTCGTATCTCACATTTGACGTCACACGAATGGCGAAGACATCAACACAGTGGCTTCCTCAAGTGAAATGTTCAGCAACTTTGAGTTGTCACACAGTTGTCACAACATAATTAATACCTAAAATGCATTGAAATAAATATTCATACCAAGTTTGATGAAAATATTTTCTAAAGGTTTCATCAACTCAGATAGTACCTTCTCTTTTAGCTCTGACTCCTCATCATCATCAACAGCATATCTACCATTTTTTTTGGAAGTTCACAGTCCTCTTCCATGTTTGGGAGTATCCACTAAACCAGTGTCAACATATCTTGCACGAATCTCACGAATTTTTTCATAGTCATCTATTGCAATACATAAAAAATATTAAAATAAATTAACATTAATGGCTTAGCTTCAGTCATTAACCCATTTCAAGCAGTTGTCATAAATCTAATACTTGATGGGTTAGTTTATGCCTAAATATTTACTGATTTAAAAATTTTTCTCCTTTTATAAAGTTATAGAAAAACAAAATAATATAAGAAGAAATTTGATCGCATGTAAAACCCTAGAATAATATAAGAAGCTATCAGAAAAATATACGATTTTGCATCTCTTCTTGATCAGCTTGTAGTCATACACTGGGTCGCAGAGCTTGATTGATCTCGTGGCTTAGGCTAATTCATAATCTTATAAAGATCAGGCATATCTAAAGATAGCTACTGTATACACAAGAAAGGAATTTAAAGACTAAAACGCATGACACAAAGGCCAAAGCCCTAAACGGTATTTTGCGCAAACTCAATCAAACTAAAATACAAAAATAAAACGCTCTGTGTTTTAAATTATATGATTTTATACATACACTTACCACAAAATCTTATCACCTTAGCCACGCAAGTCTTTGTAGGAACCAATGTTGGATCAATTGATCCCTTTATTATCTTCTTTGAGACTTTTGTGAATTCGTCTGGCCAAGCTACCATAACGTCTTTGCTTGTGTCCCAAGTACTATTTTGAAATGTAGTAGGGTCTTCACGAATAATCCAACGTGTTTCACCGATCTCGCTCGATGTATCACAAAACTCGAATATTGCGTACTTCATATTGTCGGAAAAAGGAAAGATTTTTGAATGTAAAAACGTTAAATATTATAAAAAGAGCGCTCTTTCTGCATCTACCGTAAAGCGCGCATAAATTTTTAAACCAGTGAGATGAAACTTGATACAATTTGTAACACGTGACCCATGCGTGAACGCACGAGATTTGCCATAGGCTCGAGAATTGCCCATGAGTCTTGGCGACCTCAAAGAAAGATCGCAGGCGAATTTTGTGACAACAAGACCAAGGCCATTTGGACGTAGCAAATTAATATTATTAAAGAAATAGAATTGAAAACTTTGAAAGCAATGTCTAGAGGACCTTATAAGCGCTATGAACATGATCCTACTATCTCTGTTCCAAGAACTACATCATTTAACAGAAGAAAACGTAAACACGAGGAGGCAGAACCGATCGGAAATATTCCCTTAGTAACAACGCGTGGCGTCTATAGTAATGATATGGTATGCGATATATTTATACTACATTTTCTGAATGGCTAGGTATACATTGTCTTTCTTAGTTTACCTTTTGATTTATTGAAAGTGACTAGTCATTGGGTTAACAATGCCTGATACATCATGTTTTGATTTCATTCATTAAACACTTAAAACTTTTCTCACATAGCCTGAAAATGTAAGTGAAAAATTAACCAATCAGAGTGAAGATGAACCTACTGGAATAAACACTAACGGCAGAACAGATGAAAGAAATAGTAGCGATGAAGAGGTAAAAGTAAATGAGTTAGCAGATATTAGATATATGGCAGCTGACACCATGCAAGCTCAAGTTACTATATGATTTTAAGTAACTACAATTTCAACACAAATTTATAATAATTTTTGTGTCATATACAATTTAGTTAGATGGAAAAGAGTCAAAAAACAGGTTGATTAAGCAACTCTCTGGCAAATAATGTACATGAGAATGAGATGAGGGTGCATTATTATTATTTTTTGTACATGTTAGCAATCAGTGAGCTAAATATTGTTGCTTATGTGAATCTCCCATAGATTTCAAATATAAGTGAAGAATCAACTGAAGAAAGTGAATATGAATCTACTGCAGAAACACCGATGGAGAGACAAATGAAAAGAACAATAGCAGTGAAGAGGTAAGAGGTTGTATATATACCAGTTATAGTGCATTTAAGTATGGCATATTATAAATATGCATGTTTATCTTTCTTTTTTATTAAGCAGTCCTGTTCTAATTCCATTTTCAGAGCTTAAGTGGAGAGAAAGATCCAATTTATCCAGGTTCAAATGTTACAAAAGCTGAGAGCCTCCTGCTTATCCTTTCCTTTGTTTTGAGGCATAAACTCACTGATGTAGCATTAGCAGATCTGCTGCTGCTGTTCAACACATTTTTCCCAAATACTGTTCCAGCTACCAAGCACCGATTCTATAAATCGTTCCAACCAGAGCAGTCAGAGGTATGTGTGCCATACATTATTTTTTAAATTTACAAGGTGTAAGCCATCTGGAGCAAAATATATAGGAGTAATGAAAAACATTGTGCTGCTGCCAGTACCAGTGCCACTTGTGTTCATTGGATTAAATGCATTATTATGTACAGAACTATTCTTTAACAAATTTTATCCTTTGTTATAGAAACACTTCTACTGCTCCTTCTGCAAGTCTTACCTGGGAAAAGAAAAAAACATAGAAAACTGCAGTTCATGTGGCAACATATTCAATGAAGATGACAGTGTAAAGGGAGGTCATTATTTTATGTATATTCCTCTCCAGCAACAAATTAAAACCTTGTTGTCAAATAGTAAGTTATCCCCATATCTCTTCAATAGAAACTTAGATGTTAGTTTGAAATCAAAGACTGTGAATGATATCACTACATCAGCTTTGTACAAGGAGCTTATAGTTAAGCATGGCTTTGGTCAAAACGACTTATCATTGACATGGAATACAGATGGTATTCCTATTTTCCACTCTTCTAATTATTCAGTCTGGCCTTTACAAGCTTTTGTAAATGAACTCCCTCCACACTTACGAGCTAGAAATATTATTTTGCTTGGGCTTTGGTTTGGTGGGAAACCAGTTATGAATACCTTCTTGCAACCATTCGTTCAGGAATGTAGAAAGCTTGAATCAGATGGTTTTTTCTTTGGTAATGAGGTATTGCCAAGGAAGGTATTTGCTTTGCTTTTATCTGCAGATTCTCCTGCTAGAGCAATGGTACGTAATACCAAACAGTTCAATGGTGAGAATGGGTGTGATTGGTGTGAGTTTGAAGGAGTTTGAAGGGGGTTCTAAAATAGGGTTAACCTTCCGATTCCTCCTGCAAGGACCTACCTCTTGTAATAATTTGTAGGTATCTTGATTAAATTTTTTGATTGATTGATTGAGTTACTGTTCCAACAAACAATGGTCCTCCTGTTAGATACTATCCTCACAGAACACCAGTTGTTTTGCTTACTGCCAAAAACCAAGCTGCATATGCTCTAGAGGCTACGCCTAAAGCTCCGATTAAAGGTGTGAAGGGAATGAGTTTTGCTGATCTCTTGCCCACTTTTGACACAGTCAGGGGTACAGTTGCAGACTACATGCATTCTGTGTGCCAAGGAGTTGTACGGCAAATGGTTGACCTATGGGTTAACAGCAGCAATCACAATGAAGACTATTATATTGGCCAAAAGGTCAAGTTAGTTGATGAACGTCTGCAGTTTATTAGTCCTCCAAGTGAGATTCATAGAAGCCCTCGTAGTCTTTCTCAAAGATGTTACTGGAAAGCATCAGAATGGAGGGCATTTCTCTTCTATAGCTTAATTGTACTTCGTGGAGTTCTTCCTGCTTGTTACCTAAACCACTTCTTTCTTTTTGTGTATGGCATTTACACACTTTTGGGCGACTCTATCTCTGATGAGTCAATTGTCCTTTCTGAGATTTGCCTTACAAAGTTTGTAATAAAACTTGAGGAGTTGTATGGCATTCAGCTGCAAGTTTAATGCACACTGTTTGACACATCTGGCACAATGTGTTAAAGCATGTGGTCCATTGTAGGCAACTTCTGCATTTACCTTTGAATCACACAATCATGTACTTGTCAATATGTTTCAAGGAACACAGAGTGTTCCACAGCAAATCGCACAGACGTTTTTGCTTAAAAACAAACCTGCTTCACTAGTAAATAGTTGGGTTGATGATGATTCTTCTGTGAAGGATGTTCTTGTCAGGCTGATGGATACGGCCAGGTTTACACACAACGATTCCAGTGGATTAATCCCATTAGGTTCTGCAAAATCAATTACTTTGGATGCTCATAGAATACTCGCTGTGGAGGATCTTTTAAACATAAATCTTTATAATCAAGTTGGAAACGTTTTCGAAAGATTTGTTTATAATCACCAGATATATTCTAGTGTGACCTATGTTAGATCAAAACGCCACTCAAACCACAATGTGCTGTTTAAGCATTCTGCTTTTACTTATGGAGTAATCTTAGGTCTCTTGAGTATCAAGCCATCTTGCGATTGTTCCATACTTAACTCCCAGTACTGTCAGTGCCCTTCATACAGCATAGTTCTGGTAAAACCAATGGAAGCTAGTCAAAGAATGTTGCACAGAGATGTGGATTTTAACATCTGTAGTACTTTTCTCACAGAAGTTCGAGAAACTAATTCTATAATTGCTTTATATCCTTCACAAATTGAACGGAAATGCATAAGTTTAAGTGCAGAGAACAAGTCATATTTCTGCCCACTGCCCTACCGTATTTGTGATGATTAGTAAAGTAGCTAAAGTAGGTTTGTGATTATTTAGAACTTAGGCTGTAAAAAGGGTATAAGGGATGGGAATAAAGGGTTGGAACTGACTGGGATTGGTGTGAAACCTGAGCATCTTCACATCTATAAAATGTCCCATATAGTCCCCATGTCCAATCAAACTCCTTTTGCTTTAGAGAAAAGGTGTGAAGGCGTGTGCTGGCGCCTAAAAACCAGTCTGCTCGACAGTCTTACATAAGGACTGTCCATGTCGGATCACAAGGTTACCATGTGGTATGTGTTTCCTAGGCATGCTGATGAGCCCTGACATTGGGCGAAACAGTCATTTTTGTTTGTGCCATATGTTTTCTCAAAACCCTTTTCAAAAAGAACTAAGTTTCAGTACAATTGTAAGGAATCACAGCTCGAAAAACTTCTTTATCCATTTTTTTACTAAAAAAATCCAGCTGGCAGTTTGATACTATGCTGCTATTGAATATTCTAATATCGAATATGCAACAGATTTTATTCAGAAGATAAAGGAACTATATAGAATATTCTATAGGATATTCAATAGAATGTAAAGTGCTTAAAAAATATGAATATGGGGCTATTTAACTTTTGTGTTTCTGGTAAGATGAAAACACATTTCTCGACTAATCAATATTCTATAGGATATTGTGTACAGCATATTCTATAGAGTATATTATTGGATATTTAATGTTAATGTACAATTCAATATTCTATAGGATCTGTAAAATAAGTACATTCGTTCAAGATGGTGGACTCTCAACAGCCCCGACAATCTTCATTATTCAAACCTAAATACTTTACAAATATACTCACCCGGGAGGGCAGAGTATGCTTATGCTAATTATATCACATCTTTCCCTTTTTAATAATAGCCTAAATTCTAAATAAATTAAAGTTCAAGTTACTAAGACAAAATGGTAAATGTTCTAGATAAAGCAAAGTCAAATATAAACGTAAGATAATAAGTTCATTAAACTTATAAAAATAACTAAAATTAATGTCAAATAATGTTTCTAACGTTACCACCCAAATCGTTTGGGTTTCACCACTAATCGACCACTTCTTGTAACGTACGGGCTGGTGGTCTTGACAGGTGGTCCAGGTGGTGGGGATATTTCTGGTAAGGGTAAGGGATCTGGATTCACGGTCGATGAGGCAGTGGATTGGTCAGAACCAACGGACGGTGAAACTGCATTCTCGGGAGATGACATTTCTTTGTCAACTGCCGGAGCTATAGTTTGGTCGTTACTGTCAGATCCAAGGGCTGGTCCAACTCGCAAATGCTGTCGATTGCGGCGATACTTTCTTCCATCATCCGTTTGCACTATATATGATCTTGGCGTATGGTGATGCCCCAGTACCGTCGCTGGTTTCCATTCTCTGGAATACGTCCACGGTTCTAACCGGACTTTAGCTCCAGGCTGTAGTTCTTTCAGCTCCTTACTTGCATGCTTGTTGTAGTACTTTTTCTGGTCTTCTTTAGTCTTCATTAAATATTCGGAAATACGTTGTGGGCTGGTGTTAGCAGGTTGAAGTAAACCTTCCATCACAGGCAAGTCGTTTCGCAGTCGACGTCCCATAAGTAGTTGAGCAGGAGACAGTTCAATGTTAGGTAACGGCGTTGTCCGATAGTGAAGTAGGGCTAAGTACTTATCATTATTTTTTCGCCACAAATTCTTAATAGTTATGATGGCTCTTTCTGCTTCTCCATTTGCTCTTGGAAAGTGCGGTGAGCTGGTGGTATGTTTAAAACCATACTCTTTTGCAAATTCTTGGAACTCGCGACTACTGTATTGGGGCCCATTATCAGAAATGACCTCGGCTGGAATTCCATGGACACCGAATTGGCGTTTGAGCTCGTCTACGACAGCACTACTTCTTGTAGATTCCATCTTGGTGACCTCTGGAGAACTTACTGCGGTAACACACAGAAACCAAAAATGTTCTCCACGAAATTCAAACAGATCGGTTCCTATCTTTTCCCACGGAAACTTTGGAGGGACGGTTGGTTTCAAAGGCTCTGAAGGCTGCTTCTTCGCATAATCGGCACACACGCTACAATTAGTAACCATTTCTTCAATCTGTACTGACATGCCAGGCCAAATAATACATCTCTGGCTCTTTGTCTACATTTGACTATCCCCAGATGACTCTTGTGAATTTGACGAAGCATATCTGGTCTAAGAACTCTTGGCACGATTAGGCGTGTTCCTTTAAAGAGCAACCCGTCTGCTGTTACAACTTCATCTCTGAATGTCCAGTAAGGTCTGGCTGCGACAGGAACTTGTTGTTTCGTATCCGGCCAACCACTCTTCACTAACGTAATGACGGCTTGTAGTTCCGGATCGGTTTTGGTTTCTTTCTGGAATTCCTCATATCGCTCGTCCGAAACTGCAAGAACCATATGAACTTCCTGGAATTCTGCATAATTTTCCTGTTCGCTATTTGGCAAAGATGCTCGACTCAGAGTGTCAGCCAATACTTGTTTACAGCCAGGAACATAACGGATCTCCACGTCGTATCCACGCACGTTAAGAATCATTTTCTGAAGTCGCAACGGAACCTGCGATAATGGCTTGCTGCTGATGGCTTGTAGTGGTTTATGGTCTGTCTCGACAATCACACTTCTGCCATATATACTGATGGAACTTACGACAAGCGAAGACTACTGCAAGCATTTCGGCTTCAATGGCAGCATATCTGCTCTCAGTGTCCGTAAGAGCTCGAGAAGCATAACACACTTTCCCTCTTGTAGTAACACTGCTCCTAATCCTTTGCCACTTGCATCACACTGGATTGTTACCGGTTTGGTGACATCATAATACTGTAGGACTGGTGATTGTGAGACAAGTTTCTTGATCTTCTCAAAGCTTATTTGCTGTGGTCGATCCCAGTGAAACAGTACGTCGGCTTTCTCAAGTTCTCTCAGCGGTGCATCCACTTTGGATAACCAGGAATATATCGACTTAGGAATTGCACAAATCCAAGAAACCGTTTGACGTCTTCTTTGTTATTTGGCGTTGGCATTTCTCGAATAGCTTCAACTTTCCGAGGATCCATCTTCAAGCCTCCTGCTGTGAGGAGATGCCCTACATAAGGCACTTCTGTTTGGCGAATCTTACATTTTTCTCGATTGAGCTTTAACCCTTGCGTCGATGCTCGCTCCAAGAATTTGTTCAATCGTTCATCATGCGTTTTCATCCCCGGCGACGATTACATCATCCATAATAACCTCCACACCATCTAAATCTTCAACCATTCTATCCATGGTTCTTTGGAAGATCTCTGGGGCACATTTTACCCCAAAAGGTAGCCTTGTAAATCTGTACCGTCCTATTGGTGTGTTGAAGGTACAAAGGAGTGAAGACTCTTCATCCAGCTTCAGTTGCCAGAAACCATTCTTCGCATCCAATATGCTAAAGATATTAGCACCTTCGAGACGACTGGCGACTTCATCCACAGTCTTCGGATGGTGGGACCTTTTCATGGCGGCATTCAAATCCCTCGGATCAATACACAGCCTCACTGCACCATTAGGCTTTTGAACCACGACCATCGAGTTAACCCAATCTGTCGCTTCTTCCTGTCGCACAATCACACCAAGTCTTTCCATTCTTTTAAGCTCTTCGATAACCTTTTCTCTTTGTGGAATGGGTACTTTTCTTGGAGCATGAACAACAGGGGTGGCACCTTCATTTAATTCGATATGATAACCAGGTAAACAGCCCAATCCTTTGAACAGCTCTGGGTAGTCATCCAATTCAACTTTCTCTGGTGCTGCTTTTTGACTTACAACTTGGTAAACTCTCTTCAGCAAACCAAGTTTGACACAAGTGTTTCCACTAAGGACAGATTCAACTTCAGCTTCCACAACAAAAAATTTTACATCTTCTATGTGGTCTTTATACTTTACTTTTAACACAACTTCTCCAAATGGTTTTAGTTTATGCTTGGAAAAGAAATCAAAACCATATTTGTTTTCTTCAGTGGGCGGAGAGATGTACACTTAAGGTTGTAATAGGTCTTGAGAGACATAACATTCGCTTTCGCCCCACTGTCCAACTGAAATTTAACCTTAGTACTTTCTACATCAACAGTTTCGTAAAACTGTTCGTCCTCAGATGGAATGGTTGACCCAATTGCATATACAAATAAGGATGAGTAATCATCACTATCCTCGGAACTAGTGTCCTCTTTTTTGTGTAACTGTACGTTGTTAACTGGTTTGGCTCGGCAAACCTTTGCGTAGTGATTCATCTTTTGGCATCGTCTACATTGTTGACCCATTGCTGGGCATTTCTGGTGACTTTTATCGAAAACCATCTTCCACACCTATCCTTCAACATGCTGTCCCCTTCCGCATTCGGGTTTTCTCGCTCTGTCTGCCGTTTATTTGAATATCGACGATTTCGAGGGTCCCGCTGACGATACTGTTCCTGTTTAATGGCATTAATGCTGGGGTCTTCTTCTTTTGTGAGCTTCTTTAAACTAGCTAAATTGGTTTCATGGCTTCGTCCAATTTCAATAGCCTTTTCTAATGTCAAAGTATCAGCCAAATCGATACACTTCTCACGAACCTTTATATGTTTACAACTAAACCAGATCGCATCACGAACCATACGTTCCTCGTCTCTATAACCACAATCCTTTACCAAAATCCTGAGGTCTGTTACGAAGGACTCAAAACTCTCATTCTCTCCTTGACGTCTTTCATTGAATTTCAAAGCGGCCATGATATAGTTCTTACGTGGAGTACAATAGTCCTCGAATTTCTTTAATACAATGTCTAATTTCTTTGCATCGGCGGGTTCAGCGAATGTAAATCCTTCGAATACATCAAGTCCTTTATCGCCCACCCACAATTTAACATAACTGACTTTAACGCTATCCTCTTTATCGTGTAAAGGACCTTCAAAAATACACATTGCTTGCCTATAGAATCGACGCCATTCTTGATTTAAATCTTGTGCAACCCAAGACATTTCTGGGTCTTAAATTTCGCCATTGGATACTGTGTTTTTTTTTCCGTTTACTGAACTATTATACTTAGAAAGAACTCTTCTTTCTATTTTCATACAGATTCAAGCACGATGGCTTGAATTCGGCACGGATTCATAAGGAACCTGACACCATGTAAAATAAGGACATTCGTTCAAGATGGTGGACTCTCAACAGCCCCGACAATCTTCATTATTCAAACCTAAATACTTTACAAATATACTCACCCGGGAGGGCAGAGTATGCTTATGCTAATTATATCACAGGATCTGTAGATTCTATGGAATATAAGCAATGGTAAATGCCATAGGATAAGAAGTCCTATAGAATATTCTATAGGATCTGTAGATTCTATAGATATAGGCAATGGTGAATGCTATAGGATAAGAAGTCCTATAGAATATTCTATAGAATCTGTAGATTCTATAGAATATGGCAATGGAATATGCTATAGGATACAAAGTTCTATAGAATATTCTATAGGATTTAGAATATGCTATAGCATATTCTATAGGATTCTATAGAACATTTTCGTAAGGGATGTTAGTTAATCCGCTATAATATCACAGAAGTGTAGGTTCGATTCCTGCTGGAGGACCCGAGATGCATTTTTCGCAATGTTTTTACCTCGTCCATTTCATCATCTGATAACTCAGAATCAGCATACATCTCTTCATCTTGGTCCACAATGTTATCTCCTGTTACACATACACCTTGTGATCTCACATGTCTTGAAATCACTTCAATCTTTGCTCCCTTTTGCAGTTTCAAACATTCCTTCATATTGTACTTGATAAAGTATTTATTGAGAGTTTCGACAAGGAGATTCTTGATGCTTCCATCCTCAACTTTGCCTAACCAGTTGATGTCATCAAAACCCTGTTTCTTCTCTGTTTCTCTTCTTATTCTACTTTCTTTTTTTCTCACCTCTTTAGTCATATTTTTGAAAATCAGGTCATCAAGGGCAAGTTTCACAATAGTCTCAGGGACAATGTACTTTTCTGAAAAACTAGTTATTGTTGAAGGGTCTTCGTTCTTTACTGCACCTTGTTGGAACAAATTCTTTAACTGGACCCTTGGATTGAATTGATCCACTGGTCTCGGAGCGCCATCTTTCTCACTAGGAGTATCTTTGACATGCAAGTACTTAAATTTATTTGACGTATTATCGGGAATTGGCTCCGGTATGCGGTGGCAAACAGCATCAACCCAACCAGATACAAGACAGTGTGAACATGCAGAGTTTTTATGTTTTTGACAAGCAAACTTCACAATCTCAAAGTACTTCTCACCTATTTGGGCATGATTCTTAAAAATTTCTCAACCTTTGAAAAGTAGTTGTGACCTGGAACAATAGAGTTGCTTTTCCTCTCAATGAAATCTGCCAGATATGGCTGATCCCAGTACAATAATTCATCTGTTGCACAGCTCACAAAACTCTTCATAAAACCATCAGGTGCCACTGCACAGTCAATCCTGTCTGACACTTCTTTCGCTACCTGAAATGCATAGTTGCAATTGCTTTGGCATACAGGATATTCATTAATGAAAATTATCTTTGCAGAAAGGGTAATCAAATTCAACCTCTTCATATATGCATACTTAATAACATAGCTTGTCTGACAGTCATGGCGTTCGGACGTGTATTTTCTAGCTGCGTAAAATGCAGTATATTCTCAATCTTTTTTGGATACTTACTCGCCTTCTTTTGTCTTAAACAAGGCGAGTATGTTAAAGTAATATCTGTACTGCTAAATCAATCTACGGCAGCCCAAATCGACATATCACTTTCAAACAATCTGGAAGGTCATTCTTCGCTAGCCGAATAACGTATTATGCAAACAGCACGAGATGCTTTCAATTGCATCGCCTACTAGTATTGTCGGGAGACATTCATACCAATCCTGGACCGAATACAACAACATCAAAATTGAACAAACATGTTTGTAGTGATTGCGAGAAGACCATACGAAAAAACCAGAAGGCGCTGTCCTGTGCAACGTGTCAACAATGGTCACACATGAAATGCCTCACTAGCTCAAAGGTGATTGCTGAATATTATATGTCTAATCCGAGCGAATGGTCTTGCACATTGTGCGCCTTTCCTAAGTTTAACGATTCTTATTTTGTGGAATCAAATACTGACCACTTATGTTCAACTGCGGAGCAATCTGAAAGTACGTATACCTCAGGAACTTATAACGTACATCAACATCTAGACGTTATTAAGCAAACTCATCCTAATAACTTTCGACTTGGTCATTTAAATGTCAATAGTATGGGTGGATTCAAAATGTTCGAGCTTAAGGAAATTATAGCGTCAAACTGCTTTGATATATTTATTGTTGGTGAAACTAAACTTGACGCTACTTTTCCCACCTCACAAATTGCAATCCCCAGCTACAAAGTTATACGAAAGGACAGAAACAAACATGGGGGCGGCCTTGTTGTCTATTTGCGATCAAACATTATTTCAACCCGTCTGGTCCATCTTGAATCAACATCAGTAGAAACCATTATTATCAAAATCAGCTTAGACAAGAAGTCATATCTGTTAATCGCTGCCTACAGACCACCTGGTCTGTGTAAGTCAGTTTGGTCGCCCGAAATTCAAAGAATTTTGGATGCCGTTACGATAGATTTTACTAACATATTACTCGTTGGTGATCTAAACTGTGATCTAATGAACCAAGATAACAATATAGGTTATGATGCTATGGAGCTCAAAGATATTTGTGATATTTTTGACATGGACTGTATTATAAATGAACCAACCAGAATAACAAACAAGACAAGTACTTTGCTTGATGTCATGCTTACAACATTTCCTCAAAATTTTATGGCATCGGGAACGATTGATACTCAATTAAGCGATCATAAACTTATTTATTCTGTCATGAAGACCAAGCTTGCAAGACCAAAGCCAAAAATCATCAAATATCGTAGCTATAAATCTTTTGACGCAGACAAATTTCGTGACGACCTTGTGGCAATTCCCTTTCATATCACTGCAGTTTTTGATGATCCTGACGATGTTAATTGGGCATGGAATAAGCTATTGAATAATGTAATTGAACTTCATGCCCCGTTGAAACAATGCACTATTCGTGGTGATCAAGTACCATTTATGACAAAGGAACTCCGCAAATCAATTATGACACGTAATCGCCTGCATAGAAAATTTCTTAAATCAAAATCAACGGATGACTGGGAAAATTATCGCACTCAAAGAAACCAAACCGTCACGCTACGTCGTCGTTGTATTAAACAATATTTCAAGAATAAGGCTGAAGAGGGGACTAAGAATCCATGGGCATTTTGGTCAACATTTAAACCCTTTCTACATTCAAAAAAA
This sequence comes from Dendronephthya gigantea, assembly GCF_004324835.1. NCBI lineage: Eukaryota > Metazoa > Cnidaria > Anthozoa > Malacalcyonacea > Nephtheidae > Dendronephthya > Dendronephthya gigantea. The sequence continues at coordinate 174,337 of NW_021163076.1, forward strand.
TCATATATCCGTACAGATTTCCACCTTAAGGAGAATAATACCGTTGTTACCAATAAGACTGTAATTGCAAATATTTTGAACCAGCACTTTGTTAATGTTGCCGCAGGATTTAATACATCGACTGCTCTGCATCGTGATTTACGACAACACCCAAGTGTGAAAGCTATATATGAACATTCATTTAGCAATTCTACATTCCAATTTAATACCATCAGTCCTAACGAAGTGAATAAAGTTATTAATGATCTTAAACCCTCCAAGGCCCTAGCTCATGATAATGTCCCAGTCAAAATATTAAAGTGTGGTGCTCCAGTGTTGGCGAAACCTTTATCGGGACTGTTAAATTATCTTATTAAAAACAACAGTTTCCCTGTTGCAATGAAATGTGCAGATGTCACTCCTATTCCTAAAAACTCAAAGGCAAATACTAAAGATCAAATACGCCCAATATCAATTCTACCTGTTGTTGGCAAAATTTATGAGAAATGTCTCAACTCTCAGCTATCAGCCTATTTTAAAGATCGAATCAGCAAATATCTTTCCGCTTTTCGCAAACATCACAGCTGTCAGACTGCATTGTTACACCTTATAGAGGATTGGAAACATGAACTGGACAATGGTTCAGTTGTTGGACTTATCGTGCTTGATTTAAGTAAAGCGTTTGATTCTTTGCCTCATGATTTATTAATTGCCAAACTTCGAGCATATGGCTTTGATGAAGCAAGTCTGCAACTTATGAAATCATATTTGTCTGATCGTTACCAAAGAGTTAAGATTGATGATTGTTACTCAAATTGGGAACAGATCATAAACGGGGTTCCACAAGGATCAATACTGGGACCAATTCTCTTTAACATCTTCATAAACGACTTCTTTTATACCATTAAAAGAGCCAGTCCACATTCTTACGCAGACGATACCCAACTCTATCATTCAAGTAAGGATCCTCATATAGTGGTACATACACTTAATGAAGAGCTCACCAAAGCACATACTTGGTTTTCAAATAATGGTATGAAAGCTAACCCAGATAAATATCATGCAATGATACTCGGTAATTCATCTAATTATGATAATTTTGAAGTAGACAATTACATTATCCCTGTAGAGAAAACATCGATCTGCTTGGTATTAACTTAGATAATAAGCTAAAATTTGATAAACATATATCTAATCTTTGTCGTAAGGTTAGCTCTCAACTTGCTGTTCTAAATCGATTTAAGAACTTAATATCAAGTGATGCTAAAATGAAGATCTACAATGCCTTCATACTCTCGCATCTCAACTATTGCAGCATTGTATGGAATCATTGTGGTGCCCGGAATCAACTAAAACTAGAGAGAATTAACAAGCGTGCTTTACGTTATGTCCTTAACGATAAGACTAGCGATTACGATTCACTGTTAAACAAAAGTAACACTGTTTCACTTAAACATCGTCGCATTCAAGATATGCTTATCTTGGTCTACAAGTCCTTAAATGAAGAAGCTCCTGCTTAAGTACAAGAACTGTTGCAGAAGAGAACATACACATCTCTTCATGGTGAACTTAAATTAAAAATACCTAAAGTTAGAACTACTAAGTACGGTTTAAATTCTTTTAGATACTGTGCACCAAAGTATTGGAATGAGTTATGACACTGAAAGAACAGCTATAAACCTAAACTCTTTCAAATCATTGATTAGGAAAAAATTACTATAGATATATTTGGTTTTAGATATTCATTACTATAGATATATATTATTTTTTAATTTTTATTTGTATATAACTTTTCAATAATTCGGAGATACTAGCATACTTTTTGCTAACTTAAATCCGAATTCAAATAAAGTTTCTATCTATCTATCTATCTATCTATCTAAAGAAATATCTGCTTTCATATACTGTACCTGGAATGCATTGAATTTCATTCTCTCCATTTCTAGCTCTTCAAGCTCTCTTGTGGTTACTGTGGACACATCCAATTCAGATAGTATATCAGATTTTTTCTTATACTCCCAATTTAGGGCACCTCCATCGCACACAGCGTCTCCTTTGAAAACAATAAATTAAGTATATAGTGATATAGATACTGTTTCAACCAAATTTGTTAGGAGGATTGGGGAGGAGGGGGAATAGTCAATTATGTAATGAAACTAAAAACTGAAAGTTGACAATATCTCCACCTTACCTACATAACTCTGAATTCTCTCCACTTCATTGTGGCTGCTATCTCCAGGTGCTAGATGATGGCGGATATAATAGTCGTAGTTCATGAATCTTGCTTCTTCCACAGCCCAGAATTTAACCTCATGGTTGGTGATTCCAACACCAGGTCCGGCATCAGTAAGGTCAACAATCCTGGACTTTAACTTTGGGAGCTTGATTTCTTTCAAAAGTTCCAGACAGTCATTCATTGAATTTTTCATTTTAGCACTGCAAGGATGTGCATCATTAAGTCCTTCTTTATAGCTAACAATGCATGCTTGAAGTAGATTCAGTTTTGATGCTGTCCTTTTCAAAGCAGCAACTTCCAATTCACACAGCTCTTCACTGATTTCCTGCAATTTAGTTTGGTGATTATGTACTCTTGCTTCAAATGTTTGCACTTTCCTCAACTCATATGTTTTAAATGGACAACTTTGGCAATCCTTTATATCAATAAGCTGCAGGTCATTTTCATCAAATTGGTATAAAAAATAGTGCAAGTTGTCATGCAGTGCACTCAATGCAGATCTAAATGGCTTGCTTTGCCACTCTGGAGGAAGTTCAGCTTCATACAAACTCGGTTCTCTGTGCTTGATGTTTATTAGGTGGCTTGCCCAGACTGCCAGAGCTTCCAACAAAATACTTCGGTTTTGTTACCACAACAGTTTGTTGATCACATGTCTTTACTGACTCCTCATTATCAACCATTTGAGTTTCTTTACTCATAAATAAGAAAGTCCCTGGTGTGCAGTTTACCATGCTTTCTGGAAAATCGTACTTGGGTAACTTCTTTGATAAATTAGGGTCTTCTGGTTGATAGATCTTCTGTGACCTCACCCCAGACATTCCAGTGCTAGTGCCAGGACAGAGGTATGCCTTGTCATCAAAGCTCCTATAGAGAGTATAAGCTTGATTTGGAAAACATTCTGTGTCACTTAGTGATCTTTTTTTGAGCTCTACAAAAATGTGTTAAAATTCCTGAATTTTCCTCTGCCTTTGGTGGTTTTTTACAGCAAAACAGTCCTAAACCACAATGCTTTTTGGCTTGTAATGATCTTTTAGATTTTGGTCTTGATCTGTTATATGCTGTTGTTGCTGACTTGATAGGTGGCAGGTCTCTACCTTTACGACTGAAAATTAACAATTCGTAGAAAATCTTTTTTTTTTTTACTCTGTGATTAAGATACATAACTGAATCATGCCTTCTACCATGGGCTGTTGCTTTTTCCGTTATGCTTTCTATAAGAAATTGCTCATCAATCTCATCCATGCTCCTCTTGCGACCGCTACCTAGTTTTCTTAATTTCAGCCTCCTGTCTCTAATAATATTTTTCTTGCAACGATTTAGCATACGCTTTTTAGGAACCGATTCTTCTTCTTCTTTTAACTTTTTAAGAGAATCAACAACATTCTTTAGGTCCTCAATATTTTCACTTTCCTCTTCAATTTGTGTTTTGCACCAAAGTGCTTGTTTAGAGTCTTAGCAGCTTCTTTTTTGAATTGAGTAGACTTTCTTTTTTTTCTATTCGCTTATCAATCTCCTGTGCTACTGCAAATGCTGCTTCTTTCTCAATCTCTTCTAGCTGATCCAAATAACCCAAAACGCACTGTTTATCCTGACAAAGGGAATCACTGTCTATACCTAGAGCATCTAGTTCAGCCCTTGTCCTTGTTGCTCCAAGTATAACTCGTAATACTTTCTTATCCCATTCTGTATCAAGGGCATGATACAATGCCTGGACAGTTTCTTTTTCGAAAAGAAATCGACTGACTGGTATATTAAAACAACTCTCATACATATGTAAGTAAAAATCCTCCAGATCAACGTCATCGGATCTTAGAACTACAAACACTTTTCCTTGTAAAGTATCAACAAGATAAACTTCTTTGAAATGTTTCCTTTTGTCAGTGTCTTTAACGTTCGTACTTCCATAGGTACAATAACTCAAAAACAGAAAATATGCTTCTTCAAATTCAATATAACTTGTCACTCGTGTTGACCCATCACTACATGCTACATTCGCAAGCAAGCAGTCCAGAATAGTGCGAAGTCCTCGCAGATGTTCCCAGAGTTGAGAGCCTGACGATACTTTAGTAATCTTGTCTTCTAGGACATTTAAATTTTTCTTTAAGCTTACAGGATTGTAATGAACTAAGAACAACTTTATTTTTCACAATATTACTTCTAATAAAACCTCTAACTTCATTTCCAGACGCCATCATGAAACTCGAAGCACATGCTTCGTGATACTTAGTGTAGATTCTTGTTATAGTGTATTCAAAACCGCATTTAGTATGTTGCACAGGCTCACTGGATCACATGTTTCAAAATGATTGTATTGTAATTTGTATTTATACATTGGCTTTATTTAATGCTATTTGATATGCATATTAATCCAAGCGAAAGTGCAAATGATGTTTATCTATTTTTAAAAGAAAATAATTTTCAACAATACTGGTCTAGCTTCGATAGGGAGGGCTACGATGACATGAAACAGTTGCTGGAGATGACACCAGATGAATTAGAACAGGCGCTAGCACAAGATATCGGAATTAAGAAAAAAGGACACCTCAAGCGATTGAAGGCTCTTTTAACTATCCATTCTGCAAAAGGCAATTCGAACGACAAAGAACACAAAGATAATGATGCAAAGAAAAGTTCAAACAAGACCCAGAAATGTAGGTACACTAGTGTTTACATAATACATGCATATCAGGCACAGTACCAAAAAGATTTGAAGATATTCTCTTTTAATTACGTACTGCAGCTCTGGTGATTTGATAAATATATAAAATCGGTATTTTCCATATCTGTTTGTTGTGTAGTGTCAGCCTCAATTGAATCAAGGCTATTGATACCAAATCCAATCATGGAGAAACACAAATTTTACAATGAACTGCTCTATGAACTGTTTAATGATTCTTATGAGATGATGACACATGATGCTTTTATATTGTATGTTACTGGTCAGAGAGAGTCACGATGGAAAATCAAGCAAAGGATGGAAAATATTAGGTTATATGAGATGAAGTTGGCTGAATCTAAAGATGGACATTGGCAGAATATTAAAAAGTATGTTGGTGATCAAGTGATGCTGTCTTCAAAAGACCTGGAACCTGCAAAAAGATGTGTAGAATTCATGGCAGGAATGATACAAGAGGTAGACTCATTCATTGTTGAGTGCAAATCACAGCGATCGCACTTATTTGGTAAGGAAAATACTGTGAAACCACGGAAAGCCAATGAGTTGCACTTTTTAGAGAACATAATTAAAGAATTATCAGCAATTGAAACAAAGATGGTGAAGACAAAGGGTGACATTTTTCAAAATGTCTGCTATTTAAAACGAAGAGTGTCTGAAAGTGAAGCCATCAAACATGATAGCTGTCGCTCTAACAGAAGAATGAAAGAAAATAAGCGCAAGGCATCAAAGAGAAAGGAGAAACGAAAATTGGGAAGCTGTTGTAAGGTTCTTCAAGAAATAATTGGATTGAAAGATGATGCTCAGGAAATGATAGCCAAGGTGAACAAGGGTGACTTTAGTTTTGTCATAGACAATTCAGACTTTATACCTGAAAAGTTGTTGGTCCTTCAACCAAAACTCCACAAATCAGGCCTACTTCTACTAATTGAAAAAAATATATTTGTGTCTGGTGAAAGCAAAGAAATGGCAGAAGAGACTGCCAACAACATGGACAAACAGCACATGTCAAAGAGGTCCACAGTTATTAAAAAGCGCAAAACAGGACAACAACTGTCTATTGAATCTGCATTTGCAAATGCAGTGCGTGACCAATCAGACAACTCAACAAATTGTTGTGATGGTGATGGTGATGATGATGATGATGATGATGATGATGATGATGATGATGATGATGATGATGATGATGATGATGATGATGATGATGATGACAATTTCCGTATCCTCTAGAACACAACTATATGTACACTGTATATATCCATTAATACTTTTTTGATATTACATGTTAAAAACTATTCCATAGAATTTACTTTTTGTTGCCCCCCCCTTCGTGTTCAAAATTTTTGCTACCCCCCCTTCACTGGTCAAAAATTTTTGGTGGCCCCTCCAAATTTCCTCCGGCCCCCTACCCGGCATTAATAATGACTGGTCCCTTATGGATGAGACACTTGTCAATGTCAACTCTTGAGCAACATGGATCAGCTATTTCAGAAATCCACATTTGTAGAGAAGATGTTGCCAACCAAAGGCAACATACATCACCACAAAATGTTTAGAAGATTAAAAGTCAGATGTAATATTCAACTCCACTTCAATCTGTAAATCATATACTGTGTTGGTTTGATTACCGCAGCTGTATATAAGACTGTGCCATTTTACTTGAAAACCAATATCAGCAGAAAGCATCAATAGCTTCTGTTTGCCACTGATTGTATGCCACTGATTAGATCCATCTATATGAATTATGATAACTGTATATGTAAAGTTCTTTTCTTGTTTGTATACAATATTTCTTATGTCCTGCCAGTGAGTTGTGAGTTGTTGTACTTCCAGGGTATAACATGAAAACCTATATTAGCAGAAGGCATCATAGCTTTTGTTTTTTAGAGTGAATTGTATGACACTGCATGATTAGGGGCCATCGAACAAATAGATTTTGTCTGGTAATCGCAGACTTGTACCGCGATTGGGGGGAGGGGGGTAGCCTTCAATCCGTGATTAAAACAGAAATTAGGATGAAATCTGACTTAAGAGTTTTTTAGGTGTTACACAATGTTATAAACTTCGTAATGGTTGGAGAAATTTTAAGCATAAATATACTGCCTTTGCAGTGTAGACTCGACAACGGTTTGACACAAGGTTTTTGATGGCCTGGGTATGAACTTGTTACGAGTCGTTTTTTGAATAATTTGATACATAATTAATATATGTTCAAGTATTTTATCATTGACTGTTTTAAAGGACATTGGCAACGAAAATTTTTATTTGCCAAATCTGTTAAAATCATCTAGGAAATACTTAATTTAATGTTTTTGTGTGTCTATCATGTTTGGTTCTTGAGAAAATTTCCAAAAATGTTCATCAGTGGTCCGCCATTTTGAAAATAGAGCCTTATGCTAATTTATGCCAGCATACGTTTGTGACATCATTTGATAGGTTCGGGAAATATGATTATATAAACTATTGTTGTATTCTCATATGGCAACTTGAAAAATTTGGTAAAATAGAGTATAGATAGAGGGGGAACAGAATCAAATACCTATGCAAAATGAATGCATCAACATTGCGGGGACATGTTTTTCAAAATATTTGGAAGAAAACGTTGATTATGAACTATGTACACACATATTTACACACGTAGTGCATGTCGATACACAACACAATGTTACGGTGACAACACAACACAACTAATAACCAATCTCCCAAAGTTTAGAATTCTACTTATATTTAGATTAATACTAAAGCTAAGGCGCGCATATTTTCCCCTGTTTACAATTTTACTATATTTTAGCATAAACAAGACGCCTTTTCTGGCGTTAACTCTGGCGTGCCGCACACATGCTAGTCTTCAATATAAAGCTTCTGAACATAAACAATACAGTTCATATTCATTTAGATGCCTTGCAAACCTAAATGTTGTTCGATCGCGAAATTCAGGAGCTCATTGTACTTTAAAAAGCATAAAAGTTCAATTGTTCAAAAATGTAAATAAACCGCATGATACGTTCACTTTGTCTTACACTTTGGAATTCATGCTTTATATATTAAATCTTCAATCCCGTGCAAATTAACTGCAACGTGTCAACGCACCCAAAAATGATATCTTGCTAAATGGCAAAATAGCAGCGATAATATTAAAATAGGACCAGAATCTACATGTATTAAATATATTCTTTCCCCAATTAAATCTAAACTTAATCGAACAGCATCAAGCGAACAGTTTATTTGTTCCTTTTGGAGGAATTGCCGTATCATGTGAGAGAAGTCAAATGAACATGTCATATGACACGACAAAATATTATTTGAGTTCACCACACGACAAAGCGCGAGTTTGCAAAATGCTCGTATTTGTCGTACTCTAGTGGTTTTTCATAGCAGCAATAACATTCTACAGTCCTTGTTAATAATGCGCAATGTCCACATTTACACCAAGTAAGTTCTTCAAGGCGCCCGGCATTCGCTCTTTCGAACTCGCAATCGAAATCCTTGTCAGAGAAAGATGGATCACTACCGTTTCGGCATCGCCATCGTCGCTAGATTTATATCACAAGATTTTCCCTGCGCCTCTGGCTCATATTGATAGGACAGCACTTCCTCTAATTGCATGGTTTTTATTAATATGTTCCATAACAATCATAAAAAAACTACAACTCCCTTTTTAAAGCAAAAAATCTCGATAAACACAGTAAACACACTAGTAAAATATATTGATGTGTTTAGGGAACCCATCAAATGACGTCACTTCCGCCAAATATAATTTCAAAAATTGATCCAATATGGCGGACTAGGTCCAAATTTTAGCTGAATTGTGGTGAAAATAACTCGTAAACGAAACATTTTTGGAACAAATTAATGCCATATGTACAATTAGACGGTTGAACACTTTAAAAATAGCGAATAAAAATTTTCGTTGCCAATGTCCTTTAAGCACGCAATGCAGCGATTGAGATAATATTATAAAGAGAACATTACAAGAAAGGTAGGCTTCTTTATTTTTGATATGCATATACACCCATTTAATATATCAATAGCATATCATTTGAACAATGAAAAAGGAAGCCTAAAATAGATTTTGAAAATGGTACTATTGCTGTTGGTTATTATTGCTAAAAGGATGTTCCTAAATTGCGTGCCTATTAAACATTAAAATTAATTTCTAACAGAACTCTTTAAACAAATAATATGAAGCAGAAGTGTTCCACAATGTCCACTTTGACTGCATGTTCAATAAATTACCTTTTACATGCATGTAATGTACTTAATGAATTAATTACTATTACAGCAAAACCATACACCATCGCCAACTAAATTATTTTGCCATATCTTGCTCACACAATAGATGTGGTACCATTTTTGACATGATTGCCTTTCACACTGCACCCAGTCATCCATACCTCCTGCCTCAGTTTCATCAACTTCTTCCATACCACCTGGAATGGCAGTAAAAGAGAAAAAATGCCTCCAAGTCCTATGTATCAAGAATTTTCATATTCAACTCAAATGAGTTGGATGTACATAAAGAAATGTATCAAACTTATTTATACAGTATACACAAGTAGAAGTTTTTATTTTTTTACACAAATTAAAAACATCCTCTTCTTCCTCATCATCAATTGAACCCTCATTTTGACGAGAGAATACATATTCGAGTCTCAGTTGTTTTGGTTCTCTGGCTGCCACTTTGGAAACTTCATGTGATTTGCGTTTCCTTTGCGAGTGATTAGCTTGGGCTTTGTGTGCAACTAACTTGTTCTTTGATGGGAAACAAGACCACATCTTTTGGACTCTCCATTTGATTTGTCAATAAAGTTGCACCTGTGTGTCTTTTTCCATATTGGATCAGAGTCTCCTATAAACAAGGTAAGAAAGATGTAATGAACATTTTTTTTATAACTTAACATATTCATTTTAATAAAGATATACAGATGTAATTTAACTACCTTTTTTATCATGATAAAGCACTTTTAAATGGCGTTCCTTCTCAGCTTCCGACATAAACAAGTAGGATGGGCAGTATGGACATTTGGCAATGGAAATTGAGCTTGGCATGTTTGTGTCACCTTTAATAAACATAAACTTGATATTAACTTGAAGTTATTTTGTTAAAATGCAAGTTTTGTGTAATAAGGTCCCAAAATATAAAAGCTGCATTCATAATGTATAATATCCTTACAGCAAATACATCCCTCAGATAATTACCTGTAGTTTTCTGGTCTCGATATTTATGTGTGCCAGGATCTTAGTTATGAGTTGGTAGTGAAATAGACTTTCCTCTCAATTCAGGAGAGAACAAGGCTCCCAGCTAAGGAAGTATTTGTGTCGTAATTATCGAAAGGGTGTAGTGATGACACATACATTCACCTATGTTAAATCATAACCATTTACAAACCTGATGGAAGATCCTTCTTGTCCATCTGTAATGCCTCCAAGAAAGTCGTAAAGTGACCTGGGTGTGTGGTGCTGGGTACTGGGTTAAACCACTTGAACTGAAATTCCTTTAAGAATTCCCACATTTTTAACGCTCTAATCAGATGACTGGAACAATAGGAACAATAGGAACATGCTGGGTCCACACAGTTGGAAAACACGATCTCATTGGACTTACAGTCAACGTGCTTCATTAAGAACCTCAACTTGGAGACAACATCCTTGCTACCGCGAAGTTGGGTAATTGAACCTGAAAGAATCTACAAAAAGAGAAAATTAAATCAAACAAAAATTAAAATTAAATGCTACTTTATATCTATACTCGTACTAAAAAGAAAATCTACCTTATGGACACAGTCGTAATCATCATATGGAGATTCCTTCGTTAGACACTGTTTGACGTTAGTGGTGACTTTGTTGCCATTAAACTCTGCTTCCTTCCGATACTTATCCTCAATAAGCATCATTGCCCTGTCGAACAATGCTGCTTCTTTCAACCTCAACTCGTCCTGTTGTAATTCAGTCTGCAGATACGGTGGATTATCTTCACCTTCAAGGGTAGATGGCAAAATAACTGAAGACAACTTTTTGCTCACTGGACTCCACAAGTGCTTGATCTGGTTGTATGCGGAGTACTTTGCTGCATAGCTTACCACACCAAGAATGTCCAGACCAGAGTCCCTTCACAAGCGGCAAAGATACAAGGAATTCACTACAGATCGAACTTTCCAATTGCTGCCGTTGTCAACTTTAATGAATGCAACAGTTTTTCCATCTTTCACCTGTGCTAACAAGATTGGTAGTAGAGCGTTGGCGTGAGTCTGTCCGCTTGACTGTGTGAATTTTGCCGCTCGTAATACAAGCAAAGCCGGACCATAAGTGGTTTTCCTGAAATGAAGACGACCCAGTTTATCCCGGTAGTTATCTTTGTCTGTTGGCTGCACGGAGCATTCCTCTGGTACGGCAGCTTCTGTTACTACATTGGCAGTATCAGGATCTTCAGAGCAATCATTTAATTCAACTGTATTCAGCTCTTCTTCTTTGAGTAGGTTGTCTTGCACTGCTCCCGCTGACTGCATTTGGTACCCAGATGTAGTAATTAGGTATTCTGGGTTTGGAAAGTCGTGATCCCACAGATTTGGAGCGTCTTCCTGCATGTAGAAGCGATGCTGTTGATGGTATCTTGAAACAGCAGGAGATGGTGGGGCCATAGGGAGTTTATTCATATCATCAGATGAATAAAATCTTGCTTCTTCATGGAACATGGAACAGAGTTCCACCCGGTAATTTACTCTTGCAAATAAAAAGTGTTGATTTACACTTCCTTCTTGGTAGTTGTTTTTCTTCGCAGTTACCTTTGCATTGATATGTCCTTTATAGCGATCGGCTTGGCTGCTGTTCTTCTTTGGGGCAACAATTAAATGATGAATAGTATCTCGCGAGATTCTGTGTTCTTTGAGACCAGGAATATTGTATAGCAGATGTTGCTGCAAGTCCTTGAGGGTTACTCCTGTTCCCATTCCTTTACTTTTGCGTCTTCTATTATGCGCTGAGAATGAGTGTTGTTTGATGAAGTCTGATGTTGCTTCCACAATGCCAGGGTACTTTAACCATAGGGGCTGGCGACCAAGGCGGCGTTTTGGGCCTTCTTCCATTGAAATTATTCGCATTGAAACACTCTGGGTCAAACATTAACTTCTTGGTGTCGATAAGTACATCTTATACTTTGCTACGATTCCTTGTCGCTCGCATTACAGGGGAATTCGTAACGAGAAGCTCGACTATCTGCTCTCCTTCTACTTCATCAGCTGCTTCAATCCCAGATACCTGATATATGAAACAACTTTCTATTTGGGCTGACGAGGAGACTTTTCCAGAAAAAAGATTATTCTCGAGTCTCGCATAAGCGTTTTCCCAAATTAATTCCGAATTGTAACATTGCAATACAGTTTCAGGTTGGCCGATTCCTTTCAGTGTTTTTGGTTTAAGCTTCGTTTGCTGCGAAATTTGTTTTTTTAGTTTTCGAAGAACACCACTTGTCTCAATCAAATGTCGTATTTCCAATGTCAATGTCGTCACCTGTGTCAGCATCATCTGCTTCTGCGAGCTAAGGGACGCACAACCGCTCTGTACCAAATGATATATCGATCTTTATCTGACTAGCTTCTTTCAACTTTTCATCAAGGATTTGAATACGGCTTTTGATTTTTGTGGGTAGCCTGCGCATGCGCAGCTAACCACTATGTAGTCGAAAAAGTGTCCGGATCTGTGTGTGTGTGTGTGTGTGTTTGTGGCGATCGTCGGATAATCTTCGGCAATCGTCGGATATACGAAAGATGACGAACGGTACGTTCTACTTCCGGAAAATTTCGTGGTTTTCGAAGGACGGAAGCAACGTTAATACGTTTGTCAAATTTTAAAGCGAAGTTGAGTACTTTAAAGACGAAAAAGCGGTGATCGGTGAGGGTCGAATCTACAACTACAAAGTTACACTAATAGAAAATAAATAAAACATTGCCTTATTCGGCAAATGGTAGTAACAAGTTGTCCTGTTGTATAAATTACAATGCAATATTTCACCTGTCAATTTCTTGCTTGTGGACATGCGGCTATTAAACCAAATACATTACCTTATTGCAAATGGTAGTAACAAGTTGCCCTGTTTTATAAATTAAAAATTATTATGCAATATTTCACCTGTCAATTTCTTGCTTGTGGACATGCAGCTATTAAACCAAATACATTTCCTTATTGCACATGGTAGTAACAAGTTGCCCTAATTTATAAATTATAATTTGGCAAATGGTAGTAACAAGTCGCCTTGCTTTATAAATTATAATTCAATATTTCACCTGTCTTTCTTGCTTGTGGACATGCAGTTATTAAACCAAATACATTACCATAATGCAAATGGTAGTAACAAGTTGCCCTGTTTTATAAATTATAATGCAATATTTCACTTGTCAATTTCTTGCTTGTGGACATGCGGCTATTAAACCAAATGCTTTGGAGTTCAAAAAACAAAACTGTTAACAAAAGTGCATTTCAACTGATCAAAAATCTTTAAAATATTGTTCAGATACATAGATAAATCCTTAAAAAATTGTTAATGTTAAACATTTGAAACAATTTTGGACTCTTTGTTATGTGACTGTAAAATGATCTGGCAAATCAAGTAGTTTATCCTCAATGAAATCTTTGTTAAGATCTTTCTCCTTCTAAACTAAGCTTTATGTTATCAGACGATGTGTGCCACCATCCCGGAACCTTACTCGCCTTTTTGTTCTTTTAAAAAAATTTCATTTCCTATCTCTTGTAAAAATGCTTTTATACATGTTTTGATCTGTCCTAAAGTGTATTTAATTCAATAAAATATTATAATATATAGATTGCGTAATAAATCGACTTTGTTATAACTGTATTCAACCAGCAAACTATAGGGCGTTTTTTCCGTTGTCTATGGCATTAGAACATAAGACTAGAAAATAATATTTTATTGCATCAGTTGATATTTACTCGCCACTATAGCAGCTTTATCGCATTACAGGCTACCCACATGTACGCATTGCGTACCTATTTTTTTAACTGTTTTTGATAAGTCAGTTGTGGAGGATTTTTTTTCCTGTTTGGAAGAGTACTTTCCCTCAGATGCAATCAATTCTTTTAATTTCGGGCCATGGCTGAGATGAAGAATTGATTATTTAAAACATCTTCGCTGAGTAAATCCGGACACCGGAGTGTGACTAGATCAATAACTTGCTTCTTTTCAAGACTAACATTCAAGGACTTCTTCACATCACTATTTGTCATGGAAACCAAATCCGGCACCACTTCATCTTCCATGGTTTCTGGCGGTCCTTCTCCCAAATTTGGCTCTGCTGGTGGTGGTACCGTTCTCGCTGGATTGTTTGACGAGTTTGTGGATGACTGCAAATGGGTTGCTGGTTTCTTGTTTGTCTGGAAGAATCCAGGTAACGCCTTGTCTCGAGCTTCCTCTACCGTTTCTTCAATACTGACAGTGAGTTTACCTTTTGAATCGAATCTGCAGTCAGCAAAAATTAACATCAAAAGTTCGCCGCTTTTTTAACACGATATTGTTGAAACTGTGTCGACTATTATTGGTATAACAACTTGGATTTTTTTAAAAACACAAAAATTAAATTACCTTTGAAATGGTTTTTCGTTCTCTTGCAGAATCAAGTATTTCTTAATTTTTTCTTCGTTCCCCTTGTAAACAGTTTTCCACTCGTTCTGGGCTTCTGCATGAATTTTTTGATTATTTATTTGCCCTCGTTCTCGTTTAGCCCTCAAACAATAACGTTCAATAAAACTCTCATAGTCTCCTTTGGGATCCCGATATACGACATAGCTCTTAGATACGGCACAAGTGCCAAACAGCGTTGAGCTGCATGTTTTATTAATTTAAGTCACATATTTAATTTCACAAAAATATAGATTGATTGATTAGTTTTGCTTGACTGCTTTTGTAAGTTAAATCCGATTTATTTTAGAGTCCAAAGTACACTGGTCTTTAAACAATGTGTTTCATTCAGTGGTTTCATTTGAAGTCCGAATGCCTCCGAACCCCGCTGATGAAGAGCGAGTTTTATAATAATACCGCTGGATTATTTATTTGATCGCGGTAAAAAAACATGGCGTCAGCTTAATATTGGTAATAATTCCATGTTCAGCATACACCAATATACATACAACATCCTTTCTTAAACATCTATTGTATCATATCATATCATTAAGCATCATACTATATCACACCATATCATATTGCATCATATAGTATTGTACTATATCATACCGTATCATACGGTGTCACACTGTATCATATTGCATCATACTATATCATACTGTATCATATTGTATCATAGTGCATCATATTATGTCATATCGTATCATATCGTATCATAGTGCATGATATTATATCATATCGTATAATATAGCATCATATAGTATCATACAATATCATACCGTATCATACCCTATCATACAGGGCCTCTTTTAAGATTTTTTGCGTGGGGGGGGGGCAATTTCCAAAGAGGGACCTTTGCCTCAATTAGAAATAACCAGGGGTGGCGCCAGGAATTCCCCGACACAAAGGCTAAGTTCCCCGACAGGGGGGCTGGAGGCCATATTCCAAACAAAATTGTTTTTGCAGTCATGCTCACCTGATGGTATGATCGATAGTTGCTGTGGCAGCTGTGAAACCGAGTTGTAATGGCCAGGACCTGATGAAACATATGAAAGAAACAAAGCCCTAGAAGTAATTGCTTGTTGGGGACGTACATTAATGGATTAGAGTGCTCTGACGTTATTATCACAATTGGAATTCCTAATAAATTAGCCATGCCCATGGCAATAAGGTCTCCGAGAGGACCGCCAAAAAAACAGTTCGTTCGTAATGTGTTACTTCCGCAAAGTAATCCACATTTTCGGGTATAAATCTACCATATTCTTGTGACCTATCACTCCTCCATTCTTGTATCAGTAAAAGCCTAAGCAATTGCGATAACTGCTGTACGTCCACATCACGTGTTAAACCTATCGTACGCAGATGGCTTATAATGTTTTCCACAATTGATATAGATGAAAATAAATTGCTCAGTTGGAATGCCACAGTGGTAAAAAAAAAATTGTTATCTCCCTGTACTTCAACTTCTTCAAGTCCAAATCCTTGCAAATGTCCTGCAAGAGTCATTTTATGCGACACTATATCACCATGATTCGAACTTGTAACTAAAGAACTAAATTCTTGGAATTGATTATCAAGACCAATAGATCGTGGAATGTTACTTTTTTTAAGTAACCAAGTCGCTCCCAAATCTTCTAAATTTCGGTAGATTTGAAAGAAAATTTAAGGCTGAATAAGCCACTGCAAGTTCCGGTTTGTAGTTACTTAAGGGGTCTTTATGATATGCATGGTCGTTGACTTCATCGTTTTCGTGAGGAAGAAAAGATAATATAATATTTTTTATCTTGTTTATATCTTCTGTTGCCAGTTCATTGATTGTCTTGTGACAGATGACCGTCTTATCTTGTGAGACAATTTCATCATCATTTCCAGCTAAATCCTCAAAGCCAAAATGCTCTGACCTCTTTGAAATGTCAACCAGCCCTGTTCGTGAATTTGTATTTGTTGAGGAAGCAAAAGCAGCGACCATATCACCGGAATCCTGTGTATTTAGCTTATTAAAAAGCCTACTACAATCATGGAAATTAATTCGTAGACAAAGTGTCATTTTGCACATTTCGCCCCCTCTCCCCACATACAATGTTGATTTTTAAGTGAAATCGCTTCCATGTTCCATGTCTTGATCAACATTGTACTTGGGGGGGAGGGGGATATCTTACACTCGTATTACATTGTATATTTTGGTCATTTATCACTGTAAAGTAGATTGCGAAACGTTGATAATAAAAAGTCTACGTATATTATTTCCATGATTGTCTGAATTTGAAGACAAAAATTGAACGGCAATCTAATAATCTATTATAGAAACAACATTACAAGATGAGTCGACGGCCTAACGTGAAGGCGCACACCATATATTACATCTTAATGATTTCATGAATATGCATATTGGTATTGTTATTGGTATATAAATCGTAGCATAATATGATAATTCATAGCAAAATATAAAGGATATCATTTACAATTTTACTAACATAATACGACGCTTATTTGCTCTTCTATGAGAAAGATAAATCGCTTGTGTTGCACGGAGGTTTTTTGATCTACGTTACAGTTTATATTCGCTTGGATTCGTTTGCTATGAACAAACGTTGAACAACCAACAATACATGGCATTATATGACAACAACATTCACTTATAATAGTTAATAGCTAATAGCTAAAGAATGCATTAATCAGAAGATGGAAAATATCCACTTGGATAAACATAATACCCACAGTAGCATTACTGCTTTTGAAATGCAAATGATTCACTGGAAATTTGGCAAATATTTTCCATCCACATGGGGAAATAAAATTTATAAATTGCAAATTTGGTACAAAATATATTTGGTGTTGTAGATAAGGCTCGTCAGTTCTGAATTATGGCTGAAAGTAGCGATTCCATAGATCCTGATAAACCACAGAGAAGTTATTTAATAACTTACAGTCAAGCAAATTTAAAGAAGTTTCCAACTAGACAATCATTCGGGGCGGCTGTCGCTGAAGCGTTTGTTTCATTACGAAGTAAAGTAACACCACAACACTGGGCATGTTGCTTAGAGAAACACGCCGACGATGGTTTTCACTACCACGTAGCTTTGAAACTGACCGGTCCCAAGAAGTGGTTAGAATGCAAACGTGCTCTGCAAACAAAGCATGGAATATCAGTCCATTTCTCAGATCACGATGGATATTACACAGCGTACAAATACATTACCAAGCATGACGACAATGTGTACCATAGTGAAAATCATCCCAACATGCAAGAAGTTGGATCTCCCAAAACGAAGAACTGCCAACGTGCGTATCGTGCCAGGCGTTCAAGCCGTGAAACTGCGACAAGTAGTTCTCAGAGCAAGCAGGAGCCTCCTAACAAGAAACGCAAAAGGCTCTCAAACGTCGATGTGTCAGAGTTTATTGTAAAGCATCAAATCAAAGATCAAACTGCACTACTTGCAGTTGCTAATGACCAAAAAGAAGAAGGGAAAAAGGATTTGGCACATTTCGTCCTTTCTCGCCCATCAAGGTGTCTTGACGAACTTATTAGCCAAACCTGGAGAATGAATGAAGCACCAAAAATTTTGATGAGACAAAAATCATCCCGAATGGATGTGATACGCGAAGCAGCTTTGGGAGACTGTGTTGAAAACTGTGAGGGATTGTGGCTGCGATGTGCCAAAGAAGTATTATATAACAACAAAATTCACCCAGTTATGTACGCGGCCACAGTAAGAGATCTGTTACTGCTGGGAAGAGGGAAGTACAGAAACCTCATCATTGTCGGCCCGACTAATTGTGGCAAGACATTCATGTTCAAACCCCTCGAGATGTTATTCAATGTCTTTTCCAATCCTGCAGCTGATAGGTATGCATGGGTAGGAGCGGACAAGTGCGAAGTGATTTTACTCAACGATTTTCGCTGGACAAAAGACTTGATCGAGTGGAAGAGTCTCTTGCTGCTCCTTGAAGGTGATTTGGTGAATCTTCCAGCTCCTAAGAATCATTACGCAACCGATGTTTGTATCAAGACAGACATTCCAATATTTGCTACATCGAAGGATATCATTAAATACAGAGGAACATATAACACACAACATAAAGTTAAAGATGATATGATGTCCTCACGATGGAAAGTGTTCCAATTTAATCATCAAATTACGAAGATAAGAAGGTATCTCCGTGTCCACATTGTTTCGCCACACTCGCACTTACGGGAGACTTAAATTAAACAGTGTTAAACGTTCCACGCTTTAGCTGCTGAATTGAACATGTCACTTTGTACATTACTTTACTTTATATATAAGATATTATTACTGCATAACATTATCTTACTGCGATTGTTGTAATCTTTGTAATAAATTTCTACATGTTACCACATGTTACTGTACATGATGTTACTGTACATGTTACTATAAATATTGTATATATTATTATATATTTTCACATGTTACTACATGTTACTGCTACTTTATAAAAAGTATATATATATACTTTTACCATTGCTGCAAACAGCTCACCTGTGATCGTCCCTTCATACTGCTCACAGAGAACAACGCCTTTGCCGTAAGCTATAACTATCATAAAATTAACATTAGTGGCACCTTCTTTTTGACCTTTTGCAGTGCATCGGAACTTTAAACCCTCGCAGCGTCTTCTCCATATGCGAGCACGGGGTGCCCTCGCTTGATCATTAGGGTTGCTCTTGTATTGAAATCCTTTACCATCCAAATAGAAAGAGATTCCTTCGGTCCAGAACTTTTGACTAAGTTTCTTACTTCTGATCTTCTGGCAGAATTTTTTTCTCATTTTTAGATCACCTGCATGCAGCAAACCTTTCTTTCTTGATGTTAGATATCGGTAACCATCTTTATTCAATACATTTCTAACCGTTCTGTTACTAACATGTGTGACACCACTTTCTAACTGAACTCTTTTAGATGTAAAGTTTCCCAATTCTTCACGTAGTTTTGGAATTGTACGAAGTATGTTCCGTTCATCTTGAACCGACAACTTTTTTGGTCTGCCTTGATTCATTTTCCTCCTATCAAAAACTGGCTCACCATTCAATGGTTTTTTTGCATGTTTGTATATTGCCGCCTTAGAATATTGTGGAAACATTTGCAAAAGCTTCTTACCTCTAATATTAGACAACTGGTATACAGCTCTAATTTGGGCAGAATGCTCTGGCGAAATTTTATTCATCATCTTAAACAATAAAAGGATTAGTTCTATCAACAACGCAGAATTTGATGTACACAAAATATATTGACTAAACGTTACGGCCATGCTGTTGACAGTTTTCGTTGGACGCCTCTCTTAGTTAATCTATACGATTTTATGATTCAAAATATTTCCATACAGAAATTAATTGGAGAACCATACAAATGCATATATCCGCATTTTCTATGATTAATTGAAACTTACAGAACCCAAAAATTTAGCCAATACAGTCACATGGTCATTTATCCATAGTTAAAAATAATATAAAATTTAATGGTAATATTCAAAATTTTGTTGAACCCTTCCCCCCCCAATTATTTAAAGATACACCCCTTCAAAAATGATTTTCATTCCACTACGTTAATCTAATTAAAAAACTTGTAAAATCATCTACAGTTTGAAAGACAATAGCATACAATGCCAACATAAGACATAATTCAGCATATAATTCTTATATAACACCCCCCCCCTGGCCGCCCCCTCCCCCACCTAAATTATAGATTGTAATATAGCAGTAGACCGTTACAAGAACAAAATGTTGAGTAAGTTTAGCAGTTAAAATTAGATAACTCACGTATAATGCCTTTCGTTGCTTGGCACAAAATGACCAATTTACGACTTTTTACAGACAATCATGGAAATTAATTCGTAGACAAAGTGTCATTTCGCCCCCTCTCCCCACATACAATGTTGATTTTTAAGTGAAATCGCTTCCATGTTCCATGTCTTGATCAACATTGTACTTGGGGGGGAGGGGGATATCTTACGCTCGTATTACATTGTATATTTTGGTCATTTATCACTGTAAAGTAGATTGCGAAACGTTGATAATAAAAAGTCTATGTATATTATTTCCATGATTGTACATCTTATATAAGCTGTATCCATGCCGATCTTGTTTGTCTGGAAAAAACCGTACGCTCTACAAATATCCGTTTTCAATCTCACAACCATTGGGATCGTCTTAACAAATCGCTGTACCGCATGAAAAAGATCTAACTTAACAGTTACATCTGGAAAATCTGTTTAAATAACCCTTTCCATTCACAACAGTTAGCTATGATTATGCCTTGTAACCTTGTCCCTGCTTTTTCATAACATTGTTTTAATTCAACAAAAATTCCACTCACTTCCTTAAAAGATTCCCCGCTGGTGAATCACCAATGAAGAACTTTCTAATCTCTCCCTAACACACAGAACAAGCATTTTCAAACTTTTATCCATTTACCATCAGTTTTCCTATTGAAACCAATGTTCCCAGCACTCATATCGTTATAAAACAGGTTGTCAAACATGAAAGAATAAGATATAAATGCCGACCTTGAAATCTTTTATGGGTATATGTACATATACACACATATATATACACACATATATATACACACATATACACACACACACACACATACACACACACACACACACATACCCATACCCATACACATAAACACACACACACATACACACACACATACATATATACGTATACACATACACATACACATACACATACGTATACATATACAGATACACACGCACACACGTACACATGCACATAAATATATATATATATATATATATATATATATATATATATTATATATATATATATATATGTATGTATGTGTGTGTGTATATATGTCTGTAAATACGTGTGTATATATACGTGTGTATATATGTGTGTATATATGTGTATATATAGGTTATATCGTTATGTTTCGCGCACGAATATATGAATATTACGTAATCAGCTATATATTATATGACGTCATATAAACTTCACTGGTATTATATTATAGCTCTATATATACGTATGCATTATAAACGTTATTGACGCTATGTGTGTTATAGGCATTATAGGTGTTATAGGCGTTATTGGTGTTATTGGCGTTATTTGCGTTGTTGGTGTTATTGACGTTATTGGGACACCGCGGAAATTGGTATAGACTTAGCCGCAATTCTCAATACTTAGACTTCAAACTTGGTGAGAAAAAAGATTTATAAATATTCAAGAAAATATGTCTTGCACAAAATATTTGAAGCTTGCACACGGTAAAAACGAATCGTCTGAATTAATAACCTTGTGTATACTTTAAGCCTCAAAATGGCCATTTCACAGCGGTCAGATGTGTTCGATGAGCAGTCAAAAGATTGCAGAATGCGTATTCAAAAGATATATTGAACTTTTTTTAAGATATTCAAAAGGTTTCTCTTTGATAGCGGTACAGGAATGCACAATTGTGAACCAGCGATTAGATTTTCGGGTTGAAACGTCTTAAACACCAATTTCTGCGGTGTCCGTTATTGGCGTTATTGGTGTTATTGGCGTTATGAGCGTTATAGGCGTTATAGGCGTTATTGGTGTTATAGGCGTTATAGGCGTTATAGGTGTTATAGGCGTTATTGGTGTTATAAGCGTTATTGGTGTTATGAGCGTTATTGGTGTTATTGGCGTTGTTGGCGTTATAGGCGTTATTGGTGTTATAGGCGTTATAGGTGTTATTGGTGTTATAGGCGTTATTGGTGTTATGAGCGTTATTGGTGTTATTGGCGTTATTGATGTTATAGGCGTTATAGGCGTTATTGGTGTTATAGGCGTTATTGGTGTTATAGGTGTTATTGGTGTTATAGGCGTTATTGGTGTTATGAGCGTTATTGATGTTATTGGCGTTATTTGCGTTGTTGGTGTTATTGGCGTTATTGGTGTTATAGGCGTTATAGGCGTTATTGGTGTTATAGGCGTTATTGGTGTTATGAGCGTTATTGGTGTTATTGACGTTATTGGCGTTATGGGCGTTTTAGGCGTTATTGGTGTTATTTGCGTTATTGGCATTATTGGTGTTATTTGCGTTATTGGCGTTATTGGTGTCATAGGCGTTATTGGTGTCATAGGCGTTATAGGCGTTATTTGCGTTATAGGCGTTATTGGTGTCATGAGCGTTTTTGGTGTTATAGGTGTTATTGGCGTTATTTGCGTTATTGGCGTTATTTGCGTTATTGGCGTTATAGGCGTTATTGGTGTTATGAGCGTATGTATGTATGTATGTAAAACTTTATTTAAAGACACAACCCCCGACAACAATAAGTTGATTTCCATGGGGGGCGTCTACAAGATTAAAAATTACAAAAATATAGGGAAATAAGGACTATATACAAGTTGGTGTGACCCCAGATATTATAGTTAAAATGTGTTAGAATATATTCGTAAGGTTGGAGTTACGTTTCAGCTGGCTTTTGAATGCATGAATGGACTCAGCCTGTCTGGTGTTGATAGGGAGACTATTCCATAACTTAGCTCCACTATATTTAAAGTTCTTTTTTAAAAATTCTCTTTTGGGCTTAGGAAGAGCCTGATCTGTAAGACTATTTCTAAGTTCATAGTTAGTTTGCATTTGATTGCGTCTAATCAAGGTTTCTTTCAACGTGTGACCTACGTAGTTGTTCAAGACTTTGTATATTAGTATTGATTTACTAGTACGTCGTCTTGTCTCTAAGTTGTCCCAATCAAGAGATTGAAGAACATCAGCAGATCTAACGTCGTAACTCGCACCGGTTATGATTCGGGCTGCACGGTTTTGAAAAAGCGTTTTTGGTGTTATTGGCGTTATAGGTGTTATTGGCGTTATAGGTGTTATGAGCGTTATTGGTGAAATTGGCATTATTGGCGTTATTGGTGTTAGGAGCGTTTTTGGTGTTATAGGTGTTATTAGCGTTATAGGCGTTATTGGTGTTATGGGCGTTATAGGTGTTATTGGCGTTATAGGCGTTATTGGCGTTATAGGCGTTATTTGCGTTGTTGGTGTTATTGGCGTTATTGGTGTTATAGGTGTTATTGGTACCATGAGCGTTATTGTAAAAATAATTCCAATTTAATTGAAAACAGAATATTACTGCATGTGAAATACTGACACTCGTTCCGTGTTTCCCGTGGAAACAACACTGCACACAGTTTTAAACTGTCTAGAAATACCATCCTTTTTACATGAACAGGTAATTGCTATATGAAGTAGGCACAGCTATTTTTTATATCAATGTCACTTAGGTAATGCATTTGGACACAGTATCATTTTCAAGGGCAACATCCTGATTCTATCGGAGTAACCACTTCCGGTATCTAGGTAATTTAAGCCATTTACGATAGCGGACTTAATTTGAAAACAATGATATTTGGTGATAATCGAAAAGGTTTATTCAGCGAAATTACAATGCAATGACGCATACATTTTGACTTTTTATGGTTTCAATTCCAGCGCCTTTTCAGTTAAGCGGCAATTAGTGGCTTGTCGTACCATATCGAGTGTAGTGTTGTCATTTGTCAAGGAAAGCTATTGAGATATATGAAATTCTGTACTATTAATTAAATTTATTTGTTAATATTGGGGTTCAGGTTCTTGCAAGCCCTAATCAAGTGGCCACCTTTAGAAATGTGCATGTCTATAGTTGATTTTAGATCCGAATACTAGCAATGTTCTCCCCTGCGGACTGCGGTGGAGGAGGTGCATGCTGCATGTCCTCACTCCTTGAGCTCCAGGAGAAGAGGCTACGCGGAATGCATGATTGATTTTTGTAAGTTTATGTTATTGTTAAAAGCCTTACCTAGTCATGTCGATAATTCAGGCAATTAAAGGCTCAAAGGCAAAAGTAGCCCTGGATATACAAATAGCTGTTCATCAGATTTTTCTGTATTGGTATACCAGACCATTTATTGTATTTTTGAGTTTCGCCTTTGAATACCAAATATTGAATAATTGAAACGTAACAAGCCTATTTATTGATAAGATAACTTTTAGGATCAAACGCAAAAAGATACGAGACGGGCAACTTTTTTTCAGTGAAAATGTCCCACCTAAAATTTTAAGAAAACCGTGGAAAAGTTAAGCCCGTTTGAATCTACAATATAAATTATACGTTCTTATTTAAGACTTATATACAAAGGGCTATATATATACGAGACTGACAGCGACTTCAGCGACTTCAAATGTTTTACTCTCTTCAGTTGGCTCAATGGTTGTTAGCTATAACTGAGATGTGCTGACGAAACGGTTAAACGTTTTGGTCTTTGAATAACTTCTAAAGGTCTTTGTCTGCATGGAGGGCTAGTATTGCGAAAGACCTTTTGTTGTAACGCCGAAAAGTGCTTTGCCTATTTTTGATTGTATACCACGTTTTAATGAAAAGGTGTATAACTATATTCGCACTGGAAATTTGATTCAGGTTCAATTATATAATTTTTAATTCCAAAAATTGTCCAACTTTATTATATTACAAAAATAAACACTAAGGAATAATTAAATGAAGTTCTTGCTATCAATTTTAAAGATAATTTGAGAAATATAAGAGTGAATTTTTTCCACTAGCTAATTTATTTATCTCGCCTCTTTTTTCCTTCTGGAATTTTCTCATTCACAGAGATGAGTCCTTCAATGTGTTTATTTCAGATTGTCTTTTTAAGGCTTTTCTTTTCCCTCCGACTTTTCTTTTGGTATTAGTTGTTTTTGTTTTGCTTCCTGCTTTGCTGACTGCATCATTTAAGACTCCGCTATCTAGTAAACATGTGCCAGCAGATATATTTGTAACAACGTTGGACTCTTTTGTTGTGTTACTCTTCAGGTCGTTGGCTTCAGGCTTTTTTACTTCATCGTTCGATTCGCCGTCTGCATTACTCCCCAAACCGCCGTCAGGAATATTGGTAATATCGTTGGACTCTTCAGTTGTTTGACTCTTCAGGTCGTTGGCTTCGGGCTTTTTCACTTGATCGTTCGAATCGCTGTTAGCGTTATCCATCTGAGCTACTACTTCTGAAATATTTATTATTAAATCGTTGGATCCATCGTCATTAATTCCCTCTAAACTGCTGTCGTCATCTTCGTTATCTTGCTCGGTACGAAAATCTGGAATAACTGAAAAAATAAAATTTTTGCCTGATTAGGATTTACTAATGAGAGTAAAAAGGAATCCTTTCTACCAAAAACAATCTTCTTCGGTCATTATTTAGTTCAATTAAATGCACACAACATCGGGCTTAACAATTATTTCGTTGTACCTCTTTTTAATGATTTTAATATTTTCTCTGGCAACGCTGATGTCAACGCAACTGTGCAGCTCACACCTTTCATTGTACCATCTTCCTGAAGAAATTCCCTTGAATCGGACACTTTGCATTTGTCTTTAAATGCATTAAATTTTCTAAACAACTCGGATTTTGCCATTCCCACGTTTCCTAAGTTGGACCACCGAAAAGCAAGAGCCTCTCTGCCTTGCAAGTGCATCTTCCTCACTAAACAGGTGACCTTGAGAAAAACATTAAGTCCCTATTTTCAAGTAATATATATGTACTGGCACGGCCCGTACTCTTTGATGCAAAGATTGGAATGTATTCTCGACTTGAATGTGACTCGATTGATAGTGGTTTTATTCTGACAACAGATTACAACATATTACTAATAGGCGCTTTTACAAATTACGCATTTTAACATTAATTGAATACACTAATACATTAGTACAAACTTACCAAATGTCGAGGTACATTGATAGAAACAACTAGACTATAAAGTAGCGAAAATTAACCCTAAGATTCTTCTGTCTGATTGCCGCACCCTCAGATCGTTCCTTCGAGGGTGCAAAGTTCAACTGTTCTTCTCCTGTTAACGCTGGCCAATTTACACTGTTATGCTAATGCATGCAGATTATTGACAATTAATTTGTAAAGTCACACGATATATTGAGGGCGCCTCAACATGGTCCCCCCGTTGAACGGTTCGCAAATCGTTCAATATTTAATTTAAGGATTAGTTTCCAAGAGACAAAGCTTCGTAACAGGTCTCACTAGCGTTGTCGACTTTGTTCTCACCTCTGCTGTTCGCACCAGACCATCATTACCTGGGAATACCTTGATTACACGTCCAAGACTCCAGTGACTTCTGGGTTGAATTGCGTCAACCACAAGAACGAGATCGTTGACGTTTAAATTTCTTTTGGGCGTCAACCATTTCCTTCTTTGCTGTAGTAAAGGAAGGTACTCCCGAATCCACCGAGTCCAGAAGTGATTTGCCAATACTTGTCCTCTTTTCCATTGCTTGCGGGAAGAGATTTCCGAATTTTCAAATATGCCTGGTGGTATAGCCAATCCTTGTCGTTGTTGAAGGAAATGACTCGGTGTTAATGCTTCCAGGTCATTGGGGTTGTCACTACTCGAGCATAAAGGGCGTGTGTTGAGGATACCGGCGACTTCGGCAAAGAGAGTGCGTAGTGTGTCCCGTTCTATAAAGGCATGTGGATGTCCAAGAATGCCCTTCATAGTTCTCCGTACACTTCGAATTAGTCGTTCCCATACCCCGGACATATGACTCGCGGTTGGAGGTTGAAAATGCCATCTGTTAAAAGGTTGAAAATACCACTCTACTCCTTTCTCGTGTGTGTATTCGATTATGGCTCTTTGGTTCCACGCTTGCTTTGCCAATCTTAACTCTTTCTCTGCTCCAATGAAATTCGTTCCGTTGTCGCTCCATATCTCTTTAACAGCGCCACGCAACGAAACAAAACGCCTGAGTGCTTGTATGAAGGAGTCCGTTTCCAATGAATCGACATCTTCGATATGAACAGCTCTTGTTACGAAACAGACAAAGATATAGCCATATATCTTTTGGGAACCACGTCCACGCTTGACAAGGAATGGACCAAAGATGTCCAATCCAGTGAATGTAAAGGGCGGATCGTATGGTGTCACTCTGGCAGCGGGAAGTTCACCCATCATTTGAGTCATAGGTGCTGCATTTCGCTTCCGGCAACTTACACATCGACGGAGAATCTGACGAGTTAACGCACGGGCGTTTAGGATCCAATAACGCTGTCGTACTAAGGATAACACATGCTCACGACCGGAATGTCCCGAAACATGATGGTAATAAGAGATGATCATTTCCGCGATGTGATGTTGGTTGGGGACTATCATCGGGTTAGTAGATTCGGATGTTATCGGCGCATGTCTCAATCGACCACCAACGCACAAAACTCCTTTCTTCATCACAGGACAGAGATTCACCAATCTGCTGTTTGACTTGATTCTCTTGTTCGTCTTCAAGGCTAGAAGCTCATCTCGGAAATATTCTTTCTGGACGAATTTCACGATCAAACGAGCAGCATTTTGTATTTCAAGCAAGGTAATCTGTGTTGACGAAGGGTGAAATGTTGAATGATTTTGAATGAATTCCACAAATCGGATCAACCAGGAAACACATTTTTGTAACTTCGACCAGGATGATAAGCAATTAAGTAATTGAGAGAAGGCTGTATCCGAGGTAGACGTGGTTTGACAAACTCGATTCTTCAGAACTTCTTGGTCGTCCACCGGAACCTCAGCAATCTTCAATTCGGGCCATTTATTCGCATCTTCAATCAGGAATTCAGGGCCTGACCACCAACGACATTTGGATTGGAGAGCTTCTCCCGGCAGACCTCTTGATCCGTCGTCAGCTGGATTTTGTTTCCCTGGAACATAACGCCACTGCTCAGGCTTGGTGTGCTCGTGAATCTCCTCGAGGCGTGTAGCAACAAACCGGTGGAATCGTCTATTCTCATTGTAAATGTACTGTAACACAGTTGTCGAATCTGTCCAAAAGGTCACGTTCTTCATAACCCAGTCCATTTCCGATTGTATCAGGTTGCTTAGTCGAACAGCCATTACACTCGCCAGTAGCTCTAATCTAGGTACAGTTGGTCGTTTTATCGGTGAGTTGCGACATTTTCCCATTACAAACTTGCAGTGAACGCCACCTTCATAGTCTGTTATTCTGAGGTAGGCAGAGGCTGAATAAGCCACTTCGCTGGCATCACAAAACACATGAAGCTCGATACTGTGGACTGTGACCCTAGCCACAAGATAACATCTGGGAATTCTGATGTTAGATAACTGCGGAAGCGATCGAAGGCAATTTTGCCAAACTTTGAGTTCTGTCGGCTGTATTTCATCATCCCAACCCACTCCTTGACGCCAGAGCTCCTGAAGAAGTACTTTGGCGGGCAAGACAAATGGAGCCAAAAACCCAAGTGGATCGAAAAGGGAGCTGACGACAGAAAGGATTCCACGTTTAGTTGAAGGTTTATCCGTTTTGATGGATGAAAAGTAGAACTCGTCAGAATCCGCGTCCCAGCACAGACCCAAGGTACGGCTTATTGGCAACTTGTTCAAGTCCAAATCAAGAGCGGGCGTAGCTCTCTCTTTCGAGGGAATCGATTTCAAAACTTTCTTCCGATTACTCATGAACTTTGTCAATCGGAAACCACCTTCCGCGAGGAGATCGATTAAGTTCCGAGCCAACCTAGTAGCGTCTTCAACCGTTCCAGTAGATTTCAGTAGATCGTCTACATAGAAATTATGTCGTACAATGTCCGCGACATCCTTACCGTATTTTATTTCGTTATCGTCAGCTGTCTGTAGTAAGGCTTTGTTCGCGCAACACGGCGATGACTTGGCTCCAAATATGTGAACGAGCATTTTAAACGATACCGGCGGCCCTTGGATGTCACCATCCCACCACAAAAATCGTAAGGCATCACAGTCTTCTGGACGCACTTTAACTTGATGGAACATCGCTTCTATATCGGCGATGAGAGCAACTGGATCTTGTCTGAAACGAATCAGGATACCCACCAAGTTGTTTGTGAGGTCGGGACCGACAAGAAGCTGGTCGTTGAGTGATGTAGCTCCATATTTCGACGCAGCATCAAACACAGCACGTACTTTGCCGGGTTTGTGAGGATTTACGACGGGGTGATTTGCGACGTTTGCCCACTTGTTGAGAAAATTTGCTAAGTCACTTAGTGTAGGGAATCGTTGTTCTTTTGACTCTAGATCGTGCGCCAACGTTGCGAACTTTTCTTGCAAATGCCTCGGCAGTCGATGGGACATATCAACCAGGTTTCCTTGATTTACTTCCTTCAGACAGTCTAAAGATCTCAAGGTTGCCTCTGCATTCGAAACGTCGTCCGAGTACTTTCGTAGCGCGATTCGATCTCTGATAGCTATGAGTGGCCCCTTTGTCAGGCTTTCTACGATGGAACTTACAACCAAACACTTTCTTCCGTATCTTGCTTCCAACACTTTCATCGCTTCGTATACGCCTCCTTTCACTACTTCATAACTCTTTACGGCTTCCTTTGCCTCGCCATCAAGGAACTGTAATAACCGCAGCATCTTTTCCCCGTCATCGAAGCCATTGTTGGACATAATTCGTTTCTGAAATCTTTGCTTGAACAACGGAAATTCGTTTGGCGAGCCAGAAAACTTATCTAGTTGTATAGCAGGTAGATTAAGACCCGACGCCAACCGTTGTTGCACCAACGTGATGCTTTCCATAGCTGACGCAACCGACTCTAAGACATCCGCCTTCTTGTTAGAAAGTGTCGAAGCTGCCTCTCTAGAAGTTTGAAACTCCGTCGGAATAGCGTGAGATTCGTGCTCATACAGAGATGCCTTAGTTCTTAAGCTATTTTCTGGAGGTCTTACCGCAATTGGCTGAAACTCCTGGTGACTGACGTCGCTGGCTAACGACCATGTTGGCGATGGAACTTTCGGTACCAATATGCTTTGGTACCCTTCGGAACAGACTGGCGGCTGATGAACTTGTTGACTGTGTTGTGGTACGGCGTTAAAAGAGTTCTGTGCGCGCGCCAGGTCTTCTTCGCGTTCGAGACGTGGTATTTTACATGAATGCGCGACATTCGTTCGCTCTACTGTCCAGCTTGGTAAGTTTTCCTTTGGGAAGATATTCTGGCTTCCAACATCAACAGCAGGAGTAGAGGACTCTTGATAAGCAAATACGGGGTGCTTTAATTCATCTTGAAGGGGCTGGTACGTTGGAAAATTCTCTATATATGGAGGTGGAATCTCATCTTCGTAAAGGTACGTAAACGGTATGTCTCCGGTTTGTTGTTCGTAAATCTCACCCCCGACTACAGAGACCAAATCCATATCGATTTCTTGATTGCCATCAATCTGTTCCTCTAGTTGCGCTTCAAGATTCATAAAGGCGGCTTGTTGACGTACTTCGGCGAGTTTTCGATCGGCTTCTTGTTTTAACGCTTCAAGCTTTCTTGCGCTTTCAAGTTCTTCTTCTTCTAACTTCTGTTGTCTCGCGAGTTTTCTTTGCTTCTTTTCAATTTCATGGAGTCTGAGTTGCCCTTCAATCGTTCGACGCCGTTCTTGTTCTGCCAACTGTAACGCCAAGTTCGCTTTCGCTGCTTCAACCCTTTTAACTTGTGTCGAAGATCTTGAGACAAGACTTGACCTTCGTGAAGTTATACTTTCAGCGTAAGTATGTTCGCCTTTAACAAACGTAATAGGCTAGATGGTCTTTCGTAACTGCCCGAAAGGGTTATAGCAGAATCATGTAGATATAATGTGACACGTTGCAACAGTACAGCCTTCTCTTCAAGCAAAAGATTAAATTGTTCAACCGCTTCGTAAAACGCCGTGCTGTCCGGGGGAAGCAATGACATATAATAGTTGTGTGAGTCCTCAAACTTACACCATGCGTCTTTGTAACGCTCATTTAGGGTTTGAACTGTCTGTACATTCCCGGTATTAGCCAAAAGTGCTTCTATTTGTCCGCGAACGCGAGAAACGGCTGCAAGAAAACCAGCTCTTGACCTTTTAGATGAGCAAATTATTTCATCGAGTGCCGCAGTGGACAAATCTAGGCCACGTTGCCTTTGTTCTTTTCGATAGTTCGTATCGTCAGGATCCATAACTTCAGCGTTGAAGGTTTAGGATCGCTAGTTCGATTTACCAAACGTCAAACAGTGCCAGACAGCTCAAATTCGATCAACACGCCAAAACAATTTCGTGAAAGGTCATACCTGCATCGCCAGGGATTTCATTTTACCAACACAATTAATCTTCTCGTGAATTCGATGTCTCCGTCTTGATCATTTGAATAAAACTATGTACTGGCACGGCCCGTACTCTTTGATGCAAAGATTGGAATGTATTCTCGACTTGAATGTGACTCGATTGATAGTGGTTTTATTCTGACAACAGATTACAACATATTACTAATAGGCGCTTTTACAAATTACGCATTTTAACATTAATTGAATACACTAATACATTAGTACAAACTTACCAAATGTCGAGGTACATTGATAGAAACAACTAGACTATAAAGTAGCGAAAATTAACCCTAAGATTCTTCTGTCTGATTGCCGCACCCTCAGATAGTTCCTTCGAGGGTGCAAAGTTCAACTGTTCTTCTCCTGTTAACGCTGGCCAATTTACACTGTTATGCTAATGCATGCAAATTATTGACAATTAATTTGTAAAGTCACACGATATATTGAGGGCGCCTCAACAATATATATACAAAGGGTGATTTTTTGCCGGGAGAAATTTGGTAATATATAGGGCGTATGGGCCAATTTTTAGGATATAGACTGCATGTATAATATTGGATGTAAACTTACCTCTTCAGGTGTTTTTTTCCCCAATACATCAATCAAAATCGATCCAATCTGGCTAAAAACGTCTAATTTGTCCTTTTCCGCTTCTTCAACACACTCTTTACTCGCATGAGGCACGGATGCAGCGACTCCCCCTTTCATTGTTTTTGCCTAGTAAATATAGAACGATAACAATATATATACAACATAGCTATATAGAATAATAGTTTACAAACTATACAATAGTTATCCTAGATTACCCTGTTAATATTTACACGTTGACTCGCAAAATACTTCACAAGTTTTTCCACTGTGTCTGCTGTATTTTCATCTACTTCTTCTGGTAAGACAAAGGCTTCCTTTGTCACGGTATCGGTGTTTTCTTCTAAGTAATATTTTAAAGCAGAGAACAGTACATGAACTACAGCACTAAACCTAAAAAAGGAAAAAGGTACTTTTTGGGAAATAGGGGAATATTATCTCTTTGTCGACATGCACATACATGCACAAAAAATAATGGGGTACGCTGATTACCTTGCTATATATACCGGAGAAAAAAAATCCAAACTACAATACTTTTAGCCCCTGAAAATTCTATGACTTGATTAAGATTTAAAAGAGTTATACCTTATGAAAATTTTCCTATCTTTGGACATGTTATTTGTTACAACAACATCTTCTTGGAGCTGCTTGTTCATACTATTTACGATTTCATCCGAGTACGCATTGTAAATTTCTCGAGCCTTTGCAGAAAATTTGTATGCTCTTCCTCCTGTGCTATGTGCGTCAAATATCACCTTATACACATCTTAAGAATACAAAAAAAAAGATAGCAACACTTCTGAATTACAAGTCAATTAACATTATCTTTGATCACAAAATCGAAGGAAAATATCAAACGAGGTTATCTTTTTGGCGTGCCTTTTAAGAATCTTATATTATTCATTTACACTGCTTTTGACATTTGTATATAAAACTCACCATTAAATTCAGTTATGTTATACGAGTCCAAGACTTCGTTCCACTTTTGAACTTCACTCTCCTTGAGTATTACTGAATCTACAATGCACATGCTTATCCGGTCCACGAATCCATCATCTGAAGAACCAAGCATCTGATGTAAGTTTAGGTATGGCTGAGGTTGGCAGTACCCTCCAACTGACAAGCAACATTTCTCGAGCTCCTCCCTTTCGTCCTGGCCCTCCTTCTTTGCTGAGCCAGCCCTCCCATGGCTTGTTCTTATAACTTTGGAATTACCATCATGGAAACGGCAGAACATTTGTCGCTCACTGGCACCATCTGTCTGTTTCTTCAATAAATTTTCGAAGAAACTCGTCATTTCAGCGTGGCAAATAATTGCCCTTCCTCCCCTGCTCTTTAAATGTTCAAACAGCCCTTTCGCGGTATAATCATGCACGAGTAGCTTTTCGTCAAGGGCATCAAGCGGATCTTCGATGGCAATTTTATATGCCTGAGTTTTTCCAGTCCCAGGCTCACAAAGTCCAACAGTGAACAGATTGCATGGCTTGTGGTGGCGTGGTCGAACTTCGAATACCGTGTGAGGACCCATAAGACACGAAGTTACAGTCATAGCTCCTAAAAGCAAAAATTCTGCTTGAGTATTAACCGCCCCTGCCATTGCTTCTAACCACGGTCGCACAGGATCAGGAATTGCTTCCCAAGGAAAAGGAATAGCACGGCCCTCTTTAATGATCTCCTTTATATTGCTTAATGGCACCATCTCCGGTTGGAATCGGCTACGACTCTTTTGTTGGTACATTCTACAACTCAAAATAAAGTATGAGCATGACTCCTTATATACCTTCCTACGTATTGCAGTAAAAAAGGAGCAAACAGTCTAATACAAACCTATACCTTATATAATGGGCAAAACGACTGACTATGGTAACCTGAACTCTTGACTTTTTTCTCAACTTTTTGCACTTGTGTGTTAACAGCAGGATGAGCTTTACTCAAATGAAGTGAAGGCACTCTTACAATTCTTTATATATACTCCAACACACGCGGTCGCTATGCCTCAAAAATGGAACTTTCAAGTACAGTACGTTAAACTGTCGGCAAATTTGAATTAGCAAATCAGTTGGGATAAAATAGATAAACATCAAAAATGCGGGTGTGGCGACAACGAGTCGCTGCATGAATAAATCGAAAGACTTCGTTACAAAATCCAATAGTTTAAAATTAATCAGCTTTATTTGAATAAAACCGATTGGTCTCATAAAACAGAGAACATACCATAAAACTGTGTACCATGTACTGATATACCGTGTAGCTAATGTGTGTCCAATAAAAGATAGTGGTCAAGTACTATGCTTACACACTTAATGTCTATACACACTTCACTGTTTTAAGATAATTTTTTTTCTTCAGCCAGTGAAATGTGGGGTTGCATTTTGCAGCTTGAGTGGCTTTTAAATATACGTTAACATGCGAAAGTTAACCTGCATGTTTTATCTTATTTTAGCCTAATCAGACTCACTCACATCGCCACATGTGAGTTATTGACATTGTGACAACAGTGAAGGGCCACCATGCAACATGCACTTGATAATATCTGGCCTTATCCTCTTAGAATTCAATAATCTGTAAGCACGTCTCTTATGTAGTATTGTAGTTGACTTGAGTTGTTGATAGTTTGTGAAAATGCGTAGACTAGAGTAGACGCTTCCGCCGCTTGATAATATCAAAAATTCGATATTGGCGATAATCTGTCCATGCGTCTTTCTAATGCATTCGAGTCAGTTGTTTTGCTTCATAGCCAGGACACTCTGTTAATTGCAATTACATTTTATTACTCTAACGACTTCTATACAACAGTCTTCGGGAGATATATAGCATTATATAGTTTTTTAATACGTCAAAACATTCAAAATTAAAGTTATAAAACAATTGATTGGCGTGTCTATTGTTTGGCATATGATTAGAGAAAATCATAGCTATATTATTTGAGAAAAGGTTAACTAATGTGTGACAGGGATTAGATACATAATTTAAGTCCCTATATTTGCAACCCAACCCCTGTAGGAACCATGCGTTTCTGTTCCCATGTGCATAATTAGTTATTGATCTTTATTTCCGTGAGTCAGTCATTTTTTATCTAATGTCAGACCACATGCTTACTTCGGTAATTGAAATGTTTGGATTGTTAAAACAGCCAAGGGCATGCAGTGTTCGTATGGCGCATCTTGATATTATCTAGCATTTCCCCCCAAAACTCAATCTGTCCACGCTTGATCAGACTGTCTCTGATATGCTTTTTTCAAAACAACTATATATAGAACAATACTGGGCTGTTTTGGGGTTACTCTCACTGCTTCACTTTATCAAAGTTGGTTATATATATAAAGTGAGTAAAAAAAACCTTATCCACCGTTTAAGCTAAACGCCTTTCGAACAACCGGCCCCAGGTTTGAAACTCACACAAGTACTAACATTACTTTAACAAGTTTACTTTGTTGACTCAAATTAAAACAATAGTTTAATTTTAATTTTTATATACCCCAAGTATAGTACTGCATGCATATGGACGTCGAATTACGTCGAATTGTGCCGTTCTATACGTTTGCATAATTTTGACTAATATTGTCCTATAGTTATCTAAACGAGAGAACTGTCACTTTTTCGACAATTATTGAAACAGCCAGAAACACAGCACCAGTTGATAAAGCAATGTGCCGATCCCTGATAAAAATACAATTTGCTATCTGTGGCGCGATAATGGTTTTCTCGGCTGAACCGCGGTAGAAAAACGCCGTCATAAAATTACATGCACTTGAGACAATAGTTTCAATCTTCAAATTCATCTGTGCCTAAAGCTACATGTAGCTGTGCTGCATGTTATACTGATAATGTAGCAAGCAAAATGTGCGGTCTTATCAGCGTTTTATTTCGATATAATTATAATAGATGAACTGGAAAAAGTTGTACAAACAACGCTATAAAAACAACCCAACAAAATATTAATTCTTAACAATAATGACTTATGTGCAATGATAAAACATATATTATAGCCTAACAGGCTAACAGCTAGTACATGCTCTTGAAAGAGCTAGCATGCATGCAGAGCGAGAGCGTCGTTGTCAAATTCATCATAGCTATGTATGTCAGCATCCGTTTTAGTGCAGTTTTGTTGCATATGTATATAACTATAGACCTACTTTTACTTTCGTACGGAATATATCTTTTTAACAGCATTTCCTAATTGTACTAGTGATCTACTAGTAAGTGGTAACGGTATATTCTGTGCTCTTATAAGTTTGATTATTTCATCATAATATGCTTTCACGTCCTCACTTTTTGTTTTTTCAGCACTATTGGGATTGGTAGACTCCAACAATAAAACAATAGCGCAAACAACAACGTATTCCAGCATGTTTAATTTCCCTGGATTAACTATTTCGCTTTTGGAAAGTAAAAAGCTTTTTGACTTTCGAGGCCTCTTTGCTTTTTGTAGAAGATGAGGTGTTCGCTTTCGTCCCCTTTTATTAATGTTGAGATCTTTTGAAGATCCCCCACAACTTTTCCCTCCACATTTACCATGACAATTACATAGTTCACAGCAAGGCACTCCAGATTTCACACAGGTGCACCTTTTTGTACTCTTATATACTCTGTTCTGGGTATCTTTTTTCCTCCGGCGTAAATTACAACCGCAACGACATCCAACTGTCCTCTTATGGATTGCAGTTGTTACTAGAAATTCAAAAAAATTATGATATAATGAGATTTAGCCAGTATATGACTCAAAAATCGTGTTAGCACCCACTCACTACTCCTCTATATATATCATGCATATACAGTAATACTATATGGGATTGGTGCTATATAATGTTTTCAATTGATACCTTCGCGGTTCAGCACATCTTCAACAGAAATTGGATCATCCATACTTAGTATGAGTTGTTCAGGTTCAGATGATGGTTCAGACATAGCAAGTGCATCGTAATGTCCAGGACCGTTTTGTTTGTATGACAAGTAAATAACTGTGTCATGACTGAGACTCGTGCGTGGAGCTAAAGACAGAAATGGCATGTTGTGTACAGTTGTCAAAATAAGGATTGGAATACTTAAGGACGTTGGTCATTGCAAAAGGTAATGCATCTCCTAATCTTCCAGCAAATTCACCAGTTGTTCTGAATCTTTCGGATTCCGAAAAAATATCCATATTTTCAAAAAACGAGCTGTAGTCCTGTGGATTTTCCTGAAATTCGTCAACTGCTCGCTGTCTCAGAAATCTGGCAAGCTCTTCTAGGTCCGTTCCTTCGTCAATTCCAAGTGCTTTAATGCTGTTGGTAATTTCTGGACATGAATTAAATGTACATATTTGAAGTAACTGAAACGCCACAGCTCGAAAAAAACAATTGCCGTCACCTTCAACTGGGATAATGCTAAATCCAAATGCCTTAGCTATTTGTCCAAGTCGTGCTCTCTCACTCATAGTGCAAGGTTCCGCCGCAGCGGTATATTTGGCAAATGTTGCATCATAGTTTTCAATTGTTTTGCCAGTATTGGCATTGCAGTCGAAATATGTTTTAAATTTATGAAGCAATAATGGAACTTTCAGTAAATTTGTTCTTTTAGATGACCAGAAATTTTTCATGAGCAATATAATTTTGAAAATAGATAGCGAATACAATAGTATACTATTTCCCTGGCTTGTTTTTACCGTGTTTAACGAATACGAGTGATCAGGGTAAAACGATTGTGTTGGAACCACTTCTTGTGATTTCATAGCCGTTTGAATACGTTTAGTGATGTCGTCCAATACTGCAGGAGTCAACTTATCTAACGTATATTGCGCCTTGGGGTTTGACTCTTCCAACGCTTGATCGCCAGCTGAAGGTAACTCTGCGCTTTCTCTCGCTTTTGGTCTGATACCAAAACAATACGAAATAGCTGGATTCGCGTCAACTTCACCTTTTGCTCCTTGAAAAGTCTCTAGCTTTCGCGCCTTCGCGGATAAAGAGTAGATTGAATCAAAATCTCTACATTTCTGATTGTGCTTGAAGAAAAAGCGTGTAAACTTGGCATAAGCTAGCGGTGTTCCCATACGATTCTTCGAAAGCAGCTTTTTTATTTCTTTGTGAAGTCGCTCATTTGTGGAAGTTGAATAGTGTGTAGGTATTTCACTTAAGCAGCCCTTAAGAATATGCCCACGAATGTTGGAAATAACACCCAAACGTTCAGGACTAACAAGTTTCACACCATTTGACACTTGACTTCCCACTTTTTTATGAAATTTTGCAAGTTCAAAATAAGTATGTCCTTTGCGGGTGTCATCATTTGCCGAGTGTCGCCCAAGTCTTGGGGATCACGAAAAATCATACTAAAATCTGATGCAAGATCTCTTTGAATTGGATCTCTCTTTTTCAATGTCTTCACAAATCTCTGAACAGCGTGAAAGATATCTAGTTTGATTGAGGCTTCTGGGAAAATGTCACCTAAGAGTGAGCTCCACTTGCAACAGTTATCTAAACATATCATCTTCAATCCTGCGCCTTTCGTACGCTCTTTGATTTCGAAAAACATATCTCTAACTTTAGAGAAACTCTCATATTTCGTGAATTGCCAATGAATAACTTCACTACGCTCATTGAGTATGCAAAATACTGAGTTGTATTGGTTAATCCAAGATCCATCCTCAGTTCTTTTATAGCCAATATTGCAAGCACTTTTGAAAGTGTGATCGCATGAAATCATGTTAGCTGACAATGCTTCCATGGAATTCGTATATATGTGTTCATTTTGGAAGAACCGTTTCAAAAAAATGTCGATCAAGATATCATTTCCTGGGCAAGGAAAATTTACACCAGAAAACTCGGGGAAATATACCTTGTTTCTGTCGTATACAATACCATTTTGCTGTGATAGCTTTAAATCTTGCCAAAAACAATTTGAAAATATATCATACGTTGTTTTATACTGCGTTTTTATTAGCGATTCCACTTGCTCAAAACTTAATCCAGAATCAATAAGATCATCTACAAGGATGACTAGGTCAAGCATAAAACCATTTTTGTGTGTTAAGAGGAACGGAATGTGGATTATCCTACTTAATCTTTCCAAAATATTTGCGTGGCAGGCCGAAACTTGATGACCGTTGGCGCATTTATAAATTGAGCTAACTAATAGCGTGCAAGTATGAGTACCAAATAGTGCCCTGGGATTTACACGGCTTATCCTTCCATTATACCATTCGGCAGATCGAAAAAGAGGATTGGACAATAGGCCATCGGCTGCGCATAGAGGACATAATAATTGATCACTTTTGTAAACCGATTCAAATTGAGCCAGAGGATCCCATAATATGTAGGGATAAGTTATATATACATCCCAGGTTAAGGCTTTTGTTTTGTCGTATTGTCCATGACGCATAATGGTAACTGGTCCAAGGTCTACCATCATTCCTTCGTTCCGCAACTTTATATTTTGTTCAAATTGTTCAGTTGCTCTTTCCAATATATTTTTCATGACATTACTTAGTGTAATCGCTTGAGGTGCATTTACACAGAGTAGCACGATATAACTGAAAGAAATTTAAACCGAAATTGTAAAAGTTTGTGATTTTAAATTACGTTTTACCCCTAAAGCTGCAGGATAACGTCAAATTTTGAAAACCATTAGAGCCTCTGACACTTTGTATGGAATGCATCTAAGTGTCGTGTTAAGCTCAGAAAACTGATAATTTCCGCAACACTTTCCGACTAAGATTTACTACCACCCCGCGATGTAACATAAGTTACCTAACATATTTGACATATCCATGTTAATAATTGGTATTATGAAAGGTACAAATAGGTCTACTCTGGGGAAGTTTTATTTAATTAATAATCTAAGGTAGCAGTTCAGGGTCGTATCATAAACAGACACGCTCGACGATCATCCTAGCTACGTCTTATATCATAGGAAATATATAAAGCTAGGAAACTTACCTCACGAACAGAACTGCGGCCTTATTTAACATTTTTGATCATATGCATATACAGTGAAAAACCGAGTACGATTTTGTGATTATTTAGCTTAACCAACCAAACGCAAATGCGGGTCTGTAACACTCTCTAAATATACTGCCCCTTAAAGAGAACAAAAACCCCGAACGCAAAAACACCGAAAACACCAATAACGCCATAACGCCAATAACACCAATAACATCAATAACACTAATAACGCCAATAACACCAATAACGCTCATAACACCAATAACGCAAATAATGCCAATAACGCCAATAACACCAATAACGCTCATAACACCAATAACGCCTATAACGCCAATAACACCAACAACGCCTATAACACCAATAACGCCTATAACGCAAATAACACCTATAACGCCTAAAACGCCTATAACGCCAATAACACCAATAACGCTCATAACACCAATAACGCCTATAACGCCAATAACACCAATAACGCTCATAACACCAATAACGCAAATAACGCCTATAACGCCTAAAACGCTTATAACGCCAATAACGCTCATAACACCAATAACGCCTATAACGCCAATAACTCCTATAACGCCAATAACACCAATAACGCCTATAACGTCAATAACACCAACAACGCAAATAACGCCAATAACACCAATAACACTCATAACACCAATAACGCCAATAACGCCAATAACGCCTATAACGCCAATAACGCTCATAACACCAATAACGCCTATAACGCCAATAACACCTATAACGCCAATAACACCAATAACGCCTATAACGCCAATAACACCAATAACGCCTATAACGCCAATAACACCAATAACGCCTATAACACCAAAAACGTCAATAACACCAACAACGCAAATAACACCAATAACGCTCATAACACCAATAACGCAAATAACGCCTATAACGCCAATAACGCCAATAACACCAATAACGCTCATAACACCAATAACGCCAATAACACCTATAATGCCAATAACACCAATAACACTAATAACGCCTATAACACCAATAACGTCATAACACCAACAACGCAAATAACGCCAATAACGCCAATAACACCAATAACGCTCATAACACCAATAACGCAAATTACGCCTAAAACGCCAATAACGCCAATAACACCAATAACGCTCATAACACCAATAACGCCAATAACGCCTAAACAACGCCAATAACGCCAATAACACCAATAACGCTCATAACACCAATAACGCCTATAACACCAATAACGCCAATAACACCAATAACGCCAATAACGCCAATAACACCAATAACGCCTATAACACCAATAACGTCAATAACACCAACAACGCAAATAACACCAATAACACCAATAACGCTCATAACACCAATAACGCAAATAACGCCAATAACGCCTATAATGCCTATAACGCCAATAACGCCAATAACACCAGTAACGCTCATAACACCAATAACGCCAATAACACCTATAACGCCAATAACACCAATAACGCCTATAACACCAATAACGTCAATAACACCAACAACGCAAATAACGCCAATAACACCAATAACGCTCATAACACCAATAACGCAAATAACGCCTATAACGCCTATAACGCCAATAACACCAATAACGCTCATAACACCAATAACGCTCATAACACCAATAACGCCTATAACGCCAATAACACCTATAACGCCAATAACACCAATAACACCAATAACGCCTATAACACCAATAAAGTCAATAACACCAACAACGCAAATAACGCCAATAACACCAATAACGCTCATAACACCAATAACGCCTAAAACGCCTATAACGCCAATAACACCAATAACGCCAATAACACCTATAACGCCAATAACACCAATAACGCCAATAACACCAATAACGCCAATAACACCAATAACGCCTATAACACCAACAACGCCTATAACACCAATAACGTCAATAACACCAACAACGCAAATAACGCCAATAACGCTCATAACACCAATAACGCAAATAACGCCAATAACACCAATAACACCAATAACGCTCATAACACCAATAACGCCTATAACGCCAATAACACCTATAACGCCAATAACGCCTATAACACCAATAACGTCAATCACACCAACAACGCAAATAACGCCAATAACACCAATAACGCTCATAACACCAATAACGCCTATAACACCAATAACGCCAATACGTCTATAACACCAATAACGCCTATAACGCACATATCGTCAATAACGTTTATGATGCATACGTATATATAGAGCTATAATATAATACCAGTGAAGTT
The DNA here is from genome assembly GCF_004324835.1 of Dendronephthya gigantea. Lineage (NCBI taxonomy): Eukaryota > Metazoa > Cnidaria > Anthozoa > Malacalcyonacea > Nephtheidae > Dendronephthya > Dendronephthya gigantea. Next base: position 216,722 of record NW_021163076.1, read on the forward strand.
TATATGACGTCATATAATATATAGCTGATTACGTAATATTCATATATTCGTGCGCGAAACATAACGATATAACCTATATATGTGTGTATATATGTGTGTATATGTACATATACCCATAAAAGGTTTTAAGGTCGGCATTTATATCTTATTCTTTCATGTTTGACAACCTGTTTTATAACGATATGAGTGCTGTATGTGTACGTGTATGGTGGCCGAGCGCTGCCATCGCATTTTTTACATTTTTTTGAGTCTAAAAAACTATTTTGAAGTAAAAATATTGTAAATTAAAATCAAAATAAAAGCTAATTGGAAGTTCAATTGAAATTCAAATAAAAAATCAATGAAAATATTTTTAATTTTAAAATGAAATTAAAAATCAAACCCAAATGAAAAACAAATCAAATTTAAAATGAAATGAAAAGTAAATTTAAAATGTTCTTGGCCGAGCGCTGCCATTGCAGGTAGCCCAATATCAGGGTGCGACAGGTGTTTGTTAGATTTGCGGGTATATCATCGAGGCTTTACAACCTGCGAATGGGCGTAATGGCGTTGTGTTCATGGCAAGAAGACAACGAACTAAAGAGCTCCCTTTTAAGCTTTGTTGAGCAGGGTTTGAAAAGAACAGAGATAATAAGTTTTGTTGAGAGAAATTTCCCGCAGTATACGTGGAGTATACGCACATTAGATAGACGACTTCGTCACTTTGATATCTATTATCAAGATAAATACGTGACCGTAGAAACCCTGAGAAATGCAGTAGCAGAAGAACTTGATGGTCCAGGAAAACTACTTGGTTACCGTGCATTACATAAGATCAGACAAGATTGTCATCTAAGGGTTCCAAGAGATCTTGTGCACGCTGCAATGTACGATATTGATCCTGAAGGCTTGGATAATCGAGCTCCAGGATTTAAGAAAAAGAAACAAAAAGGACATTTCACCACCAAAGGCCCAAACTGGGTCCATTCACTCGATGGCCATGACAAGCTCATGGGCTATCAGAACAGCACTTTCCCATTGGCGGTATATGGCTGTATCGACACTGCAACCAGAAAGTTGCTATGGTTGCGAATATGGGTGACCAATTCGGATCCTAAGTTCATAGGCCGCTGGTATTTGGAATATTTATACGAGTCACCGTTGATTTCCTCTTTTATGAGGTTGGACAAAGGGACAGAGACCGGAGTGATGGCAACTATGCATGCTTTCCTTAGAAGAAACCATGGGGATGAAGATGCATGCGACACTGTGCTGTATGGACCATCCACGTCTAATCAAGTGAGTGTCTATCACCAAATAATGGGCTATTGATCCATTTAATATCATCACCCCATACACCCTGGGATGATTTATCGGTAGCCAAATATTTTTCAGCATAAAATTTGAACGTTATTTTAATCATTCATTACTTTGACAGACACTATAATTATTGAAATTATACTTGGCTGACTCGTATAAAGTTTCAAAATGATGTCTGCAATGACAGCCCCCCGCCCCCATGTTGATGGCTGGGGTAGGGTGGTTGACAGGGAATTACCGAAATTTAGGCAAAGTTCCTATGATCCATTTTTGAAAAATATAACGATCCATGTGTTGTGAGAATGGGATGTGTGTAACCTTTCTAGTTTCTGCGAAGCTATGTGTTTCTACAAAACTTATTGTATGACTGTTTCTTAGATTGAGCGGTGGTGGAAAGAACTGCATGAGAGGCTTGAAAAATATTTCAAGGTTCATTTACTGGTTCTAAAAAATGATGGCCACTATAATCCAGAAAATGACACTCACAGGTGAAAGAACCCCTGATGTCACTTTGTTACCATATACAGTATGTTTATCACATTATATTTTGTATTAAATTTATTAGAACTAATTTTCTTTCCCAGGATGCTTCTGGCCATTCTCATGATCCCCCTAATGCAGAAACAGCTAGACATATTTAAAGACACAATTTGGAACACACACCGCATCCAGAAACAGAAAGATGCAGAATTACCTGCAGGAATTCCAAATCATATGTATGGTTTTCCCCAGGAGTATGAGATGGAGGAATGTGGTAAGTCAAATTTAATAAATTAACAAAAATTAGCAGTATCATTGAGATTCCCTTTTCCACTGGCATAGCCAGAGCAAAAATCCCTAGGATAGCAATGCAAAATTCAGCCCATTACCGTTACTCATTCTTGGTAGGGGCTTCATATTTTTCATTTGGTGAATAAGGGGGAAAATACAATGTGTATAAAAATAGTCTCTTGCAAGCAAGGTGGTGTAATTGTTTCCTATTTAAATAAATATTAGGTTACATATTACATTATGTATGAAACAGGAATAAAAATTAATGTTTCCAGCAAAAGCCCTTTGCTTGAAGGGGTATGTGTACAAACCAAGATTGATTTTTATTTTTAAATAGTCCCCTGTCCACTTTAGGTTGGGTTGTTTCAGAAGAACAACTACAAGAAGTTGGAAATGAGTCTGGCGTGTTGGATATAAATGACGATTTCTTGGAACCTGAGTTCAGACAGGCCTGTGAGAGAGTAATTCCTCAACCAGAAGATGTTGCCCCTAAAGACATTCAGAATGCATTTTTGTTTCTAAAACAAAACATAACAATGCCAGAATAAAGAAAACTACTGCATAATGATAATATTTATGTTTGTATGTTTGAATATAGGTAATTGGTGTTCATAATTGCTGATTTGCAACAATTATCCATAAAGGTTGTTTTAATGTAAAACAGGGTGTGGGGTTTAGTGAGTCATGGCCAACTATTGCGGTCATGTGTAAAACATTTTGTACAGTGGCGTTTCCAGATAACCCTGTGAACTCTATGTAAGAGATAACCAAATCAACTGTTTCAAATTTCAACATGGCGACAAGAAATCTTCAACGCGTGGACTACGCACAGTTAAACAATTATTCGTCTGTTGTTTTATACAACAATACGGCGCCTAAAAGACCAAGGAAGACTCTTCCTGATATTTATACGGTTGAGAGGATTATTTATCGACGAAGAATGAACAATGTAAGTGTCAAATCAACTCAATATAAAATACGCTAATTAATTGGAAATTACATAGGCCTAATATTTGTTGTTAAAGCAATGTCTGCTCCGTATTTTTTTAGAATAATGAATATCTAATCAAATGGGACGGTTGGACAATTGATAATTGTACATGGGAACCTGAAAACCATCTGAATGAACAGCTGATAAGGTATAATTGTAATTGTCATTTATTATTATATACACTAGTATAAATAGTATAAAGTAATATGTTTTGTATATACATAACATGAAAACACTCTTAAAGGGGGGTTACAGTCGTAATGTAAACAAACGCTTTGTTTACATTTTGAACTGCTAGATTTTTAAAAATATCATGTACTGGCAGAATATTTAACACTATTTTGGTTCGCTATAGTTGTAAATGAATATGAGCAAGCGTTTATGTTCAGAAAAATTCAAAATATGTGTAATTCGGGCAATTTTCAAATCGCGGAGTCCTCCGTTATGAGCAGAACCGATGCGCAGAAGCTGCCGTAACCTCCCTTTAAGCTAAGGCAAACCATTTACATCATTGCACCTGAATAGATCACTAAATATATGGTGTATAGTAATATACTTGTATGTACTTGTCTGGCATCATTGAAAATATATTTTAAATACTTTTTAGAGGATATGAAAACCCACCAAAACCAAGTGATCAAAGATTACATCACGCCAGTCGAGAATTTTACAACAGCATCTCATCTGGTTTGAAATCAAGATCATTATTAGCAGTATATGTGTCTATGGATTTAGACATCTGGCGATACTGCTCAAGAGGTAGAGGGGACGAGTGCGACCATAAAGGATTTACCCTCTACTCTATCCAAGACCTGACTCGTTTGGCCTTACCAGAACATTGGTGGTATCAGCTCAATGAGCATGGCGAGGGGCATGCTATACAACCTCCCATAAAAATAAAACCAATATTAAGTTGGTCCCCAATGAAACAAATTATGGAGCACAACAAATTGTGCAAAGCACCTCGACTACCAATTGAGAAATTGTGTGTTGACTTACTTAAACGTCCATGCAATATGTATAACTTGTAAATAAAGAATACACTTCTTTGTCTGAAAATCACTAAATATTGTTGCTACATGTATCTACAGTATAATTAGTAGCCTATGACCATATCTGTAGGGATAGTCTGCCAGTTGTTTTACTCCACTTGTTTTAAGGCATCACGATACATTTCTTGAAGGCGACTTAACTTTCTTACTCGAGTAACAATGCCTAAAGATTTTAACTCTTCCCTAAGCTCTGCTGGGGACATTTGCTCTGTATTGATTTGATCTGTATCGTTTTCACTAATACTTATTTCACTTTGTGGAGAGTTTTCCATTCTCATTTCTTTGTGCTTGGCTTTCTTCTCCAGTATTTCATGATCCCAGTATTGAGCTTTTTTCTTTATGTATGATCTTGTTATTCGCTGATGCTCTGAAGTGGCTTCTACTCTTTTTATCACAAGGAGAACATCTCCAGTGGCATCCCACTTGTTAGACTTAGTCAAGTGAATCCGGCGACAGTCATCGTTATTCTTTTCAGTACCTTAAGTACATTGTATAGTTATTTGTGTAATTGTGTTTTGTAATTATAACCTCTGAATTAATTTGATGAAAGACTCTATGTTATGTACAGTAAATAATAAATTACCTTGTCCTGTAAATCTCTTTATACCTCTGTGCATCCTCATAAAGTAGGGGACGTGGTAGACCATTGCGTGCATGTATGGAGTGACATTTTCTTTGCGATAACCTTCGCAAGCTCCCCCAAGTGAAGTAAAGAGGTTCACCCAAGATGTTGCCTGCAAAAATCATGTTTAAACATGTGTACATGGTCAAACTTCGGTGTACAGTAGTTAGAGTGAGTTGTTGACATGGTCAAACTTTCTCTGTCTAAAACACAAACCTTTTCAAAGTAGCTTGTAACATAGTCATCAGAGGGGTTTTGTTTTGCCAGCATTTGGTATAGCTCATTGAAATCCTGAAATTTTCATAAAATAGTCCGATTTCAGATATATATAAAATTATAATAAGAGTTCAATAATAATAATAATAATAATTAGAATAATTAAAGGTAATTATTCTATTAATAATTATTAAACTCTTTGATGTACTGTATATTATGTACCTGTAGTTCTGTATACATATATATAGTGTCTTATTTTCAATTGAAAATACTGTATTAGTTAATTATTAATCTTACTGTAAGAAATCTTTGTTATTCTAAATTATTCTAGGAATTTATGTACAACAACAAACCTTCCAAATTTTTATCACTGTTGCACTTGTGTCTGCCTTAATCACACCCAGTAACTTGTCAGGGAGATCCTTCAGAAGCTTCTTCTTATCACCACCCATCAGACTGGTAAAGTCATGTGTCCCACTGCCTTTGCCATTGGCATCTTTTTTCTCCCATATTGCAAAGCTTACTCCACAGCTATTGATGGCAGATACTAGCGAATCAACATGCAAGCTTGATCTTTCACATGGACGTTTTTTATAATTGTCTGCCTTGTCCCAAGTTAATGCTTCATTCATTAGGTTCCTGATCAAGATATCTATAGGTAAGGCAAAGAGGGAAAATGTGGTACATGTACCGTATACATATGTTATTGATCAATCTATTAATAAATTAAAGTAATACAAACCTGTAATCCTGAGCATCAAATGAAGCTCATCAAGAACAATATTTTGTAATGGGATATTCAGCAACGGTTGGTGGACACAAGATAATTTCATTTGCAAGGCACTCTCCTTGATCTGTTCTAATGTTCTGCTCATGTCACCAGTACTATAATAGTCTTCTGGTTTTGACATATCAAATCTAAAATGCCAGAAAGTAAACACTCTGGTTCTGTGCCTTGATAATTATGAGCCACATACCTATCACATTGTTAATTAAAGTAGTATGCGGTTAATGTGCATTACACACACTAATCAAATTGTTAATTGTAAACCTATTAAGCTTACCTGTTTCCCTTGTGTACAGTACACCAAATACAGGCATGATCCGATGTCGCACCCTTCATGCCAAGAAGTAACAAAAGGAACTATAAATTTATAAGATAAGTACAGTATATATATGCATCACTCAATTCATAATTGCTGCTATAGTGGTGTTTTAGTCAATGGGCAAATGTAAGTCTATTACAAAAGAGTATGTATTTGTAAATTACATAACAGATGATTACATCTGGGTACACTTCAGGCTCACTTGATCATTTGAGCTACCCGATTAACCATTGGTTAACATGTACACCTGATTTCATGGAGGGGATCAAACGTCAAGTGTAATTGTCAGAGATTTATCAACCCATATTGAAAATCACCATGATGTAAAGTTAACATGTATAGTGTATACCTTATAGTCACCACCAAGCAAAACATCAATGGGGATATCAAGTCCATTCACAGAGATTTTACCATCTTTAGCTATGGCATTGACTGTTTTAAGCAAATCAGCAAATGAAGTCTTCAAAAGATTATAACTCTCATGCCCTTTAACCACAGCAACTGTGTGACTACCTATTAAATATGACATGTGCATAATAATTTTAAAACTGTTGTTCGATGTTGCTATTCAAATTTGTCACTAAGCCATTGAGGATCGACAGAGGTAACATCAGTAATGGACTGGGGGGGGGGATGCCAGGGCCCAGCACTTTTGGAGCCCCCGCATAGACCAGTGTTTAATTAGAAATGTAAAGTGTGATAATAATTGAAAATAGATCATTGACATTTGACACCTGATTTTGAGTGGAGTAGAGTTGTAGAATGACATTACAATCTTTGTATATTTTCCTTTTGTGAGTTGTTACATTTCATGATACCTCTTTTTCCGGCGGGGTGGGGGTTACCTTAAAATGTGCCCGGGGCTCCACACATGTTGATCTGCCACCGGGTAAGACTACAACTAATAATTCTACTAATAGTTAGAAAATAGACAATAATGTATAATATTCCCAATTTTATTGATCAGCCAATATGGCATTACTGTAGCTATAGCTAAACAACATCTTACATTCTAACTTAGATCTCTTGTAAACAATAATTACCTTTAGAAGACATTACATCATCCGAGTCAAGCAATGAGAAGGACATAATGACAAAGCTTGTAATTCTGGACATTTTAGCCCCATCTCCACTGATCTTAATTCTTAATTTGCAATTGAGATTTTCTTGAAATTTTGTCAGATCAATCTAAAATAAATCAATCAAAATCCTCAATCAAACATCACAGAATGATCAACTTGTGTGCAAAAAATACATGGAGATTACCTGTTTTGCAATTGTATTTTTTAATTCAGGCAGAAGATCCAGTTGAGCTCCTTCATCTTCTCCCGGTGTTCTTTTAATGTGACAAAGACTATTCAGTTGTGTCTTACATTGCTTCAACAGGTAGGAGCGAGGTAACTCTGTTCCTCCATCCGTCATCGTTAACTCGTGGTAGGCAGCCTCCCCAATGCAGAACTTGTCTGTTATGAAAAGGACCTGTTGGATTTTAATTTGCTCCTCCTCAGAAAGTTCTTTGTAAGATTTCTTCCTATCCAAATCTACCTGGTAGTCAATCGTATGTGATTTGCCATCCTTGTCTGAAAATACCACTGAACTTAGCTTCAGACCAAATGTTTCTGCAAACCAAAGTGCTTTTTCGACATATGTCTTTAGCTCTCGTACTTTCCGCCGTTGCTGCCTTCCTTTCACTTCTGAAATTGGTTTGCCACAGTTTTTGAAACCCTCTTGTTCCGAAAGATTGTCCATGTATTGCCACAAATGTACATTCTCTCGTTTAACTCTGTCCAGGTCGGCTTGTACTTTGGTCAATTCCTCACAGCTTTTGCCTTTTTCCTCTTGTGCCTGCAACAAACTCTGATACAAGTCACTACACCGTTGCTGGAGTATACCATTTTCCGCTTCTAGTGCATCTTTAGTGGCCTTCATATCACATAATGCTTTCTCCAATTCAGCTGCCGTCAAAACTTCATCACTGTGGATTGCAATACTTTTGCTTTGTTTACAAAATGTAACAAAAGAACCGCCTCGTTTCCCGCACAATCCGACTTTAGCTGCTGAAGCATATCTTCTTAACCGTTCCTCGATTCTGCTACAATGTTTCTTGATCACAATAGCATGGTTTTGAGAGAGGAAAAGATTCAATAGTTCGACGAAACTAAAGGTCTTAATACCATTCAAGCTTTGGGTATTTTTAAAGTCATGCCAACGTTTCAGGACATCGTTTGTTATATGTACTGTAAAAACAACTTCTTCAGAATTGACGCACTGCTTACTTACGTATTGAAGGCTATGATTCGTATCGACAACAATATCTCTTTTAAATTTTTCAAAATTGCAATATTTATGAAGTTCATCTGACATTGTTATTCAAACTATTATAATATTCGCGCGCTACTTTGCGGGAATATAACCGGAAGTAAATTGTCCATTGCTTTAACCGCTGATAGCAATGACTGTGTTACACATACCCCACAAACGTTTGCGGCATTGGAAACTAAAGGCTATGGCGATCATTTTGATACTATATAATATGTTGTAAGAGTGTATTTTTGATCAAAAATAAGGATTTGAATCGGGTAGATCGCTTGCCTACTACCACAGGAATCATGGCGTACAATTACTTAGAGCACTCGCTAAAAAGACCTGACTTTGCTGGCCGAAAGGAAACATGCCCCCACTAGTAATCACAACCAAATTTCGCGAGAAGCTAGGGACCATATCTAATTTGTGCACTTCATGTTGGCAAACCGCGACGCATTTATACAATTTTAGATATAGTGAAGCGAAGTTCGATAAATCAGTGGATTTTGATCAAGTTTGTATATAAAGCCTTATGTCTGCGCTTTCAAATTTGAAATTTTAAAAGGAAACATAAGATTATATTTTTAACATTGTTTTATTTAACTAAATTGCTCGTATATACTTTAAGAATACTACTCCATGTTGGCAAATGCGAAATTAGATGTAGTCTTTTTATAAATTTGATGTTTTACCTCGACTCCTATGTATTTTATAGAAGTTTTGGTTAAAATTTTGTTGACCCCATGGGGGCATCCGCTTGCGCCTCGCAGGCTCAATGACCGCAATAGTTGGCCATGGTTAATGGCTAGAAATGGCTAGATATTCTAGCCACAACATACCTGTTGGATACAAAAGTATAGCTAGAAAATTTGAGGGAGTGATTGTGTAGGGTGACATTGTTAGAGAGCTATATGTCACTATATGTAATAATTGGGTAGACAGGACAATATCTGTAAAAGTTGGGATAAGAAATATTTTTAGTCATTGAAAATAAGCTATGAATCTTGGATGGAGGTCAACCATGTGGTGTTTATAATTTATACCACATCACTACACCTTAATTTTATTTAGGTCTACATTCATACACTCAGGCTTTTTTGTTTTTTACATAATATTTTTTACTGATATATGTAGATCACAAACACCACATGGTTGGCCTCCATCCAAGATTCATAGCTTATTTTCAATGACTAAAAATATTTCTTATCCCAACTTTTACAGATATTGTCTTGTCTACCCAATTATTACATATATTTTGATTTGATTTGATTTAAACTTTATTTCACAAGGGTAAAAACACATTACAGCCAGGGGCTGACGAACTTGTGGCCCTCAGAATAAAATATTAGAATCATGCAAGTATATACAATAAGATATATATGATATAGAATAATACAATAGACAGTCTATTCTAAGACTATATAAAAACATGCAACTAGAACACTAGAATTAAGAAAGGTTAAAATGATCGAGATCTATATACTGTTGTAATAAAAATGTACGATAGCTTTTCTTAAAAGTTTTGATATTGGAGCTAGATCTAACAGTCATGGGAATACTGTTCCATAATTTTATTGCTGATACAGCAAATGATTTTCCACCTTCTTTTTCTCGATTGTACCTTGGACAAACAAATGTTATATCGCCGTATCTCGAGTTACGCTGTGATATGTCGCTCACTCTTGAAAATTTATTGGCAAGATAGTCAGGAGCTAAACCATGCATTATTTTATAAACCATGCAGTATGTGTTTAGTTTAAGTTCATCGTCAAATGTTAGCCAATTCAGTTTATTAAACAGAGTAACAGTTCTCTCGTCTCGAATTCTAGCATCCAGAATAATTCTTGCTGCTCTCTTTTGGAGTTTAAATACTCTACGCAGATTTGCTTTGCTTGTAGAAGACCAGATCAGTCCACCGTACATAAACACTGGCTTGATTATTGCATTATAAAATTGAATTCGTTCCTTTAACGGTAGGTAATGACGTATATAACGTAAAAGTCCGATCCTCTTGGACAGTTTTTTACATAATGAATTTATGTGGTCATCAAAGTTTAATTCGTCCTCAAGCGTTACTCCAAGAAGTTTATAGCTACGGATTTGTTGTGGATATTCGCCAGTTTCTGTTACAATGTTCAAAGTTTGGTCTTTAAGAGAAAGTTTTTCTTTTAGTCTTTTACCAGTAATGAGCATTGACTTGGTCTTATCCGTATTTAATCAGAGGCGATTACTGTCTGTCCAGTGTTCAAGGTCCTGTGTACAGGTGTTAATATCATCACGTAAGTTTGCTGCATTTTGCCAGGAAGAGGAGTTACTGATCGTCGTATCATCAGCAAAGATATCTACTATTGCTGGATATGATATCGATTCCGGAAGATCATTTATAAATATTATAAATAGTAGAGGGGCAAGTACAGATCCCTGTGGGACACCATGGGTTGAAAACTGGAATGAAGAAAGTTGATTTTGTATAGAAGTACATTGTTTGCGTGAGGTGAGATATGAGGTCACCAACTTCAGGCTGATATTTTCAAATCCATAAGTATGAAGCTTGCTAATTAATACCTTATGATCTACAAGATCAAAGGCTTTCTTGAAGTCCGCGAAGATTAATCCGTTTATGCAGTTATTATCAAGGTTGTTAATCAATCTATCATAGATATTTATGAGAGCTGTTTCAGTTGAATGATGACGTCTAAAACCTGACTGGAATTTATACAGAATGTTATTGTCCTTGAAGAACGAATAGATAGAATTATACATATGACGCTCTAATACTTTTGACAAAATTGGCAAAACTGATATCGGTCGGTAGTTCGTTTTGTCTGACTTGTCACCGGTCTTGTGTATTGGCGTTACCCTTGCCGACTTCCAGGCCGATGGAAAAACACCGTTTATAATACAGATGTTCATCAATTTAGTCAGTGATGGAGCTATCGCTGGAGCAGCTAGCCTCAACAATCGAGAACTCAGGCCATCAATACCAGTTGCTTTGTTAGTTGAAATTGCCTGTATCAATTCCAGTGTTTGCTGGGTCGTCATTTCCGGGAAAAGGATCTTCGAGGTTAAATTCAGTTTGCTCACAAAGTTGGAGAGGATACCAGGATCATATGCGTTTGTGTTGGAATCAATCAAATTTTTAGCAAGGTTTGAGAAAAAATCATTAAATATCTCGGCCATTTGCGATGGATCTCGTATATGATTGCCATTTTCCTCGAGGAATACAACGCCACCAGTGTTCGTATTTCTGCCGGAAAGATGTCGAATGATAGACCAGAGTTTTTTTGGGTTTTTACTGTTTTCTTGAAATGATTGATGAAAAAATTTCTTTTTTGGCTGATCTAATTTCTTTTATCACCTTGTTTTTTGCCCTTTTAAGATTCAGCCAATCCTCTGGTAGGTTAGAACATTTGGCTTTCTTAAGTTTTTGATCCCGAGATTTGATTAGTTCCAACAGTTCAGGAGTAAGCCATTTAGGTTGCGTATCGTTTCTAATGCGTTTTTTCTTTAGTGGCATATGAATGTCAACTGCTTCGTTAAATAGGCAATACCACGCATCAATGATATCATCGACATCTTCAAAGACAAAGGCCGAATCCCATGGTATTTCACCTAATGTCTTTAAAAATTCAGAGTCATTTAAATTCTTAAGACTTCTATAGGTAATATATTTATGTTTATGACTCTTGGGAGTATTTGGAGGCTGTTTATATAAGCGAACTCCTATTGTAGGCAGATGGTCTGAGATACCAATATCTGGGCAAGAAACATTAAACAATCTGGCCGGCTTATTACTCCAAATATGATCCAAACATGTACCGCTAGCCTGGCCGAGTAATCGATGTTACCAGTTGAGTAAAATTGGCATCTTTCAAAGCTTTTACTATACGGTGTTTCACACAGTCATTGTTCAGGGTATTAATATTAAAGTCGCCAATTAAAATCGTTTCGGAGTTTAACAGATATGCTCTTTCGATATTGTCTACAAGTCTGATGTCTAAATCAGTCTTAATATTTGGAGGACGATAAATCCCAGCCATGAATAGCGATCTTTTTGATTTGAAAGGGCATACTTGTAGCCACAGAACCTCCAGATTAGCCACTTCTAGATCCATTCGACGCTTCACCTTTAATTCGTTGTTGACATATATTACAATACCACCACCTGAACCGGCTGCTCGATCCCGTCTAAAAATATCAAACCCAGGGACATGATAAAATTCATCCACAGTTGTGTTATTAAAAAATGTTTCCGTCAGTACAACAATATCGAGTCGTCTGTGGCCATCGGGGTGTATCATATGCATTTTGATCTCTTCAAATTTGGTCTGATTTAAGTAATTCACATTCCACTGTCCAAAGCGCAAGCCTTTATGAGGAAGATCAAAACTATTAAACTCGTCTGGTCCAGGATTTTGTTCTATATCACCACAGAACAACAAACACACAGAAACATTTAGCTCTGCCAACAGAGCCAGATTAGAGTACCGTAGCAATGATGATATTTGCTTCAAGTATAAGATAACCGATTCGTTTTTAGATGAGGAATTTCTTGTACGGACCATATAAACTTCATAATTTACGACAGAGGCAGATCGTCCGGCTGAAAGCATCCCCAACTGGTCGACAGGAACATTTATTCGATAACTAAATGCCTTTGAAAAGTGATTAGGCTTGAGGAGAATAGTAAAAATTAAAAAAAGCAAGAGCTCTCTAGAAGCATGACTTGACGCCATCTTGAAGCTACCAAGCTATATTAGTGACATATAGTTCTCTAACAATGCTACTCTTCGCAATTTCTCCCTCAAATTTTCTAGCTATACTTTTGTAGCCAACAGGTATGTTGTGGCTAGAATATCTAGCCATTAACACTCACTAAACCCCACACCCTGTTTTACATTAAAACAATCTTTATGGATAATTGTTGCAAATCAGCAATTATGAACACCAATATGGTTCTAATTACCTATATTCAAACTTAAAGACAATTACACCCCTGCATGAACACATGGTTGAGATAGGTGATAAATTTATACATCGGGTGGTGAAAATATCTCTCCTTAGCAAACTGGCTAGGACTTGGGTGTGACAAGTGTATTTGTGGCACCAGCCATGCCAACATGAAAGGACTTTATTGTCTATTCTGTGCCAAGAGCATTGGAGGCTGGGCTAGCCTTTTAGCTGGGATGCCTAAATATCTTTGTTCCCTCTTGCTTCAACACAATTATTTTCAAGCCACCCAATATGAGCATAATTATATTTATATAAATCTTTATTACAAAGTAGTATTATAAATATTAGACTCAATATCTATACTGCCATTAAATTGGTAAACAACTATGTTTTTTTGTTAACATAACTTGAACAACCAACATAACTTAAAATACTTGTAAATGTTTCATAGGTTCATGGTGTCTGTTGTCAAGTTTTTAAAGTGACTGTAACCCAAGAAGTTCACAAAACGTATTGCACTTATGGCTAGCAACAAATTTATCAATGGCAATAGTTGCCAAGTTCCCAGCTGCGAACATAAGTTCTTCACTTTCTGCTATCAATTCCTTTGATGCAATCTCAGGATCGTATAAGTCGTGGCCACATCCCTGGATGTCTACAATCATCAGTTGACCATCTGACTTCTCATACGAGAAATGGGTTAGACTTTCAGCTTTACGACGAACCTCCGAGTCATCACCGCATGGCTCTCCTGTGTTGTTAAGGTATTTGACGAATACCCCTTCAACAAATTCTTCCACAACAACATTGCCTGGTTGGCCCATGAAAACCTTTCGGTATTTCATCGTCTGCCCATACTGCTCTAATTTCTTCTCGTCCTTAAGTTTCTTTCTTAATTGTTCTGCAAAGTTCTTAGCTAGTAGATGCATCTGGACCACTTTTCTGGTATGGTCCTCTACGCTTTGTTTCGTTTTTTCAATTATCGAAATGGCTTCTGGCAAGTATTTTTTTACTACCCACGTGCTTTCTGTGAAACCCTTTGTACTGCTAGTGGCTTTGAAGACCTCCCGAAAGCCACCACTACCCAACGCCTCTTCCTCGACAACAAATTCCACAGTCATTGGATTGGTAGACCATGTCATGGTACCCACGTTAAATTCATGCAAGTCAATTGCAGTAGATGTACCTAGGAAAGGATAAAAGAATATTTTTTCAGAAAAAAAAAACTTAATTCTTTTATTCATTATAAGAAGGTGCAAGGGGTGGACCATTAGACTTTTGAGGGGGTTAGGTGGTGGAAGAATTGCTCTCAGAAGGATTTTTTTCTCTGCCAAGCAGCTCAAGCATTTTTCCCTTGCTGAGGTGGAACTGGTGGCTAAGAATGCTATCACAAGCATTTTGGCTTTTTGTCTTGTTCATGTAGATTTAGGGCTCTGTTACACGGTGCAATTTTCCATGCAACTTCTCTCGCAATGCCATTGCAAAACAAGTTGCACGAGTCATTGCAAGGGTGCTACACGCTGCAATGTGGCTGCAATGCTAAAAATAATTGCTGCAATTGTTGCCAAAAGTAGAACTAACTTCCACTTTGTGCAACACTTGATGCAACTTGTCTCGCAATGATTTTGACCATTGCAAGGCATGTTACACGGCACAATGGGTCGTGCAACATATCTCGCAACAGCATTGCGAGACAAGTTGCATGAAAAATTGCGCCGTGTAACAGTGCCTTTACAGTAAGTAAAACTTCGTTCAGTGGACACAAGGGTGGATCCAGCAGAAGAAATTGCAGTGCATTGGTAGCCACACCCAGTCAGGGGGTCCAGGCTATCTCCCTAGTAGAACTTTGAAATTTTGTACCTTCCAAATGTGATTTCCTGCATTTTGGAAGGTCATTTCCAGATAATTTCAAAGAGAACATACATCCTTATCTTAGAAACTACTGGACATGAAAACTTCAATGTGCAAGATATTCTTTAATTTCAACCATACTCATATGATATATATTGTCTTTAACTCTAGGTCCAGGTATATATATTTTTTCTTGTGTCCGACTCTCCAGGTATATATATTTTTTCTTGTGTCCGACTCTGCAAGATATTTTCCCCAAAATCCTCCACACCTCCCCTCTTTCAAAAATCTAATGGTCCACCCCTAAGGTAATATTTATAAGAATTATCCAGCATGCAGTCCCAAACTTCTATTTAAATAAAATATATATAAGAAGAAATTTGGTAAAAATAGAACCTTCTTTAACAATAATATACAAGAAGAAATATATAAAAATTTTTGCGATTGTCTGAGGGTACCTTTAATGACTGTCCCCAGCTTAAACATGTCTAGGACGGACAAGCTTTTAGGATATGCTGTGGTTGTAGTATTCTTCGCACATCCTTTTTTCGGTGTAGGCTGAGGTGTTGTTGACCTGTCCGGTGATCGCTTGTTTTTTGCTTATAAAGGACGTG